>NW_013665774.1:174077-182230 GCF_000517525.1 Limulus polyphemus | reverse complement strand
GGGGTTGGAGGGCTATATCAAAAAAAGAGTACGATACTATTTACATGTGCAGTATGTGCTCTGTCTCTGGGGTTGGAGGGCTATATCAAAAAAAGAGTACGATACTATTTACATGTGCAGTCTGTGCTCTGTCTCTGGGGTTGGAGGGCTATATCAAAAAAAGAGTACGATACTATTTACATGTGCAGTCTGTGCTCTGTCTCTGGGGTTGGAGGGCTATATCAAAAAAGAGTACTATTTACATGTGCAGTCTGATATGAATCTTTGAGAGGCATTTTTTATCTTTAATATTTGTTAATTGGTAAATACAAAACTACACATTCTGCTCACTGTGGGTTTCGAAACCCGAGTTTTAGAGTTACAAACCCTCGGAGATATCACTGAGCTACCGGATGCTTCAGATTATCTACTTGTAAAATTGTGGAGTGATTCCTTTGAATATCCATCGTCGAACTAGTTTGAATGTTGAAAATTATATCAACTTGTACTTTTTGGAAGTTTTCAGTTAAGAGCAAATTATACAGAGTATTAAGTTATAAGGACAGTAGATCAATTAATTATCGACGTTATATTCCGATTAAATATGTCTTTTTCTGTCAGCTGATATTCTGGTTAGAAACGTCATTTTCTGTCACCTGACACCTTGATATTTTGGTTAAAAACGCCATTTTCTGTTGCCTTACATCTTAATAACTTGGTGTTTTTTTTAAGAGTTATTTTCTATAATCTGTAGCCTTTCTGATATGATATTCTGACTAAATATCACATTCTGTAACTTAATATCTTTATAACTTTATGGGGCCCGGCATGGCCAGGTGGTTAGGGAGCTCGACTCGTAATCTGCGGGTCGCGGGTTCGAATCCCCGTCACACCAAACGTGCTCGCCCTTTCAGCCGTGGGGGGTGTTATAAAGTGACAGTCAATCCCACTATGCGTTGGTAAAAGAGTAGCCCAAGAGTTGGCGGTGGGTGGTGATGACTAGCTGTCTTCCCTCTAGTTGTACACTGCTAAATTAGGGACGGCTAGCGCAGATAGCCCTCGTGTAGCTTTGCGCGAAATTCAAAACAAACAAACAAATATAACTTTATGTTCTAGTTGGAAATACAATATTTTATCACCTGACGTCACGTCTTACTTGGTGTAGTATTTTCTCTTAAGTGACGTCACATCCTGCTTACAGATATTGCTTTTCCTTTCTGTTTCTTGTTTAGAGAGACTAATTCCTAATAACCCGAGTTCACCTGTTGCTCAGAGATAGAATGTTTTTTCTTTATTTCTAGATTACTGATATTGATTTTTGTCAACTGACCACTTTATGATTCGATACTTTCATTATAAATATATCATTTTCTCTTTGAAAGTCTACACACCTTCATGGTTAGAGAGTAATCACATCGCTCTAGATGTGGACATGTTCTGATGACGTGAAACAAAAGAATATTTCTTTCAGACTCGGGAAATTCTTAAATGCTGGTTTTTGTTCTTATTTGAAAATTATGATAAGTATTTTTTGAGTAGTTCTAGATATTTATATATATTTGTCCTGAAATATTAAATACTAAAGTATCTTCTAAACTTATTTCTTTTGTATGAAAAACAGTAAACAGAATCTGAGAATCAGTTCCGGTAGGTTCACAGACTCATTTGTTCATATGTAATAAAATTCAAAATGCATTCTCTAGTTTTATTTTAAATGTTCTTTGATAGGTGTGGTAAGGCTGTGAACTGGCTGCGCAAAACAACCACGCCCCCAGACAGCATCGACTAAGAACAATAGAAGAATGTTGGGTGTAGGAATCTGGTCTTTAATCAGGACTAAATACCTTAGTTGTCGTTACGGTTTAAAAACAAACCGAAACAACATTCGTGGAAGCATAAAGTAATATTTTTTAATTCGATGTGCACGTTTCACTCGTAACTTTGGAATAATCTAACTGCTCGATTTAATTTTTTCCATTAAAATCACTAATCATTTTACAAGCTTGATGCCCTAACAAAATTAACCGAATTTTTAAAACTTCACAGGGTATTGCTATTAAAAATGAACATATAAACTAGTAAATACAACACAAGAAAGGATATTTAAACAACTACGATTTTCAATATTTAAATAAATAAAAGATAGAGCAATTAAATATCTGAGATTTTTGATATTTAAATAATGAAATAAGGCAATTCAACAACTATGATTTTTTAATATTCAAATAACTAAATAGGGCAATTGACCAACTGAGATTTTTAATATTTAAATAATAAATTAAAATAATTAACAACTACGATATTTAACATTTAAATAACAAACTAGACAATCAGTCATACTTTTTTAATACTGAAGTAATGAAATTAGGCAATAAATCTCAGTGTTACCGAACAATGCAACGATTTTTGAATACATTTTTAAAACTATCTGTGCACCCAATTATGGCGATTCATATCTTATTATGGATCCTGTAAACAACAAAGTCAAGAATCCAAATTAAAAAATGTAAACAAAATATCGTCAATACTGCAGTTAATCTCAATAATTAATGCCAGAAACGGCTATTTATTTTACGTAGAACATCGGTGATTCCACCCAATTATGTTTGGATTCTTGACTTTGTTGTTTACAGGATCCATAATAAGATATGAATCGCATAAAAAATGTAAACAAAATATCGTCAATACTGCAGTTAATCTCAATAATTAATGCCAGAAACGGCTATTTATTTTACGTAGAACATCGGTGATTCCACCCAATTATTTTTCATCAGTTTTTTATACTGAGTGCTGTAACTGTCAAAAATAAAATATATATTTATTCAGTATAATATAATATGTGGGTCCCACCATTAGTGAATGGTCTAATTAAAAACAAGGTAATAATATAAGGATTAAATAACTAGGATGTTTAATAGTGACATTCAGAAAACGTATGTCAATGTTTAAGTGACAATTAAGATATTTGTTAAATGACGAAACATGAACTTAATTATCAATTTATTAACTTTATATCGGCAGTATAACAATGAGTTAAATTCTCCAAGCATTGATTTAGTCTTATTTTTTCCCAGATAAAAGTAAGTTAGTCAAACAGTGAGCTTTGTTTTTGGTTCATAGCTACCCTAATGAATTCTGTAATAAGTAATTCATTAAATAATTAATATAGATAGTTAGTAGTTAATTTTACGTCTTAGTCTAAGACAAAATTTGTTTAACTACTGACAGTTTCTCTTATCTTAAACCTAACACAGTACTTAATTCAAGATCGTCTTGGAAGATAACGTTGTGAGCAATATTTTCATTGTTTAGATTTATATGTTTGTTAGAGAACGTATACGGTTAAGATCTAGTGAATTAGATTAAAATATAGATGGGTATATTCGCTATAAATACGAGTAAACAGTAGATTCAGTAAAGTATTCATTTGAGTAGCAAATGAGGACGCAGAGGAGTTGGTGAGTGATCACGTTATTTTATTTGTTGTTAAGACACCTGTGAACTATGAGAGCACAGAGCCATCTATTGGAGTAAAACAAAACTTCGCCGTAGAAAAATTTATAGATTGAATGTTTAAAATTTAAAATAAAGACCATTACGCAACACACATAGCAATTAAAATTAATTTGTAAACTTACAGTCGACATTATCATCAACTCATTCTGAAATCTATTAAAATCATTCAACAAAGTAAATTACAATATTTTATAATCACCATTACTCATTTCCTCTTAACCTTTAAAATCCAATTTTTGAAGTTCATCGTTGTATAATTTTTTTCATACAAATCACAAAATGAGAGTGGAAACTAGGCAATTTATGGCTTAATAGACTTGACTATTTTGTACAAGTTTTAATTATCAACGTATGAAAATATAGTAAATCATTAAGATGAAAGATTAAAACCTAATTTATTCGGAACAGAAACAAACTTCCAAACGAGCATGCTCATTCAGCTATAATAATCCATTCACAAGAAGTAAGGTCCTTTTAATTATGACCTATTAGATAACTCTATGGAAACTCTGGTGGTAAAAATATTGTTGTCATCTTGCTCTATCCACTTAACATAATGCTAGAATTTGTAATAATCGATAAAACATAGAACTGTTTTATTTATGTAATTGTTTTTTAAAGCTACCTTCCATTGATGAAGCAGTCTCAATCCATCCTTAAATGTAAGAATTCTGCCTTTTAACTTTAGTTTTTTACTTACGTTTTATGTTAATTAGAATGGATAAAACTATTTAGCACAAGGCCAAAGAGTTAGTTCTTCAGTAACTTAGACAGCACCATTGTCTTCTTTAGCCTTTCGTTACAAGTGAAGTTGCTTTGAGGAAAGAATAAAATATGATGAATGGACGTTGGCTGAAGATTGGTATGGTGGAAACTAAGAAGAAGAAGACCAAGGAGAGGAATCTGTAGCGCCACTTTCTTCAAACTGCCACCATCTATTGACCTTTTCATGTTGGCCCAACCAATTTGAAGATATATTCCGATCACTTTATTAGGACCTCGGAGTAATATTGAACTGTTTATCTAACAAGATGCTGGAAAATGTCATGTTCAATTGTAGCTGACTCTCAAATATTAGTAGAGAGCATCGAATGCGATATTCAATCTCATCCCAAAGATGACCAATCAGATAGAGATTTGGTGACTATGTTGATAATGAAATATGAATAAAATAATTGCCAGTTCTTTTAATTCTGGATATCATAAACTCGTGGGTTGTTTCACAATCGTCTTGAAAAATACAAGTGTTGGTTGGACATTATGAGGAGTAACGTCGAGATAAACTTTGTTTTCAAAAGCACTTACCTTAGCTATTATAACATTATCTACACTATTGTCCTATCTCCAGAAACTTCTACGCCTCTAAATATTAGATTCCACAGTTTCAGCTCGACCACCGCTAAAGATGTGATTTTTTGTCTACATCTGAGATAAGCAGTTTTTGGACTGATTGTCGGTTATCATTTTTTGCAATGCCCATCATATGTTAAGGTTGAATAGGTTCGAAACCTGGTCACTGTTGAAGAAACAGGAGAATATGAACACAATATGAAGCTTGTTACATTTTAAAAACCCATTTAATTGTTTGTTGGTTTTTTCATGGATAGTCACCAATGATTTTCCTAGTGGCAGATTTATTTCTAGCCAAAGAAATTGTCTTTTATTATAATACTTCTGTTAGATTGACCTTTAATATCACGCCCCTTTTAACGTCGGAGATATATATGCTCTTATTTGTTGTCTTGTAAACTAATCACAATGAGACTATAATTATGATGGTGTGGAGTACAACCAATCAACTGGCAATCCGTATTTTGCATATTTCACTTATTTATGTGTGTGTGAGGGGTTAAACTTTTTAAAAAAATACGTAGTTAGTGTTGGTGTAAAATTACAAAAAAAATGTGTAATTGTCGATAATCTGAATATTTTACATTAACATAATATGCTGTATTTTTGTGTTTAAAATTGTTTGTTTGTAGTTAAGAACAAAGTTACTCAATGGTCTATCTGTACTCTGTTCATCCGGTTTCTGGCGTTGTAAAGTCAGGAGACATACTGCTGTGCCACTAAGGGAGGGGGTGTATGTGCGTCTTTAAAGCCTATAATTCTATTTCATAACCAGATTTATACAAAAGCGTCACGCCATAAAAAAATAAAAAAACTTACGGAAACTATGCTTCAAATATTATTTTAAATCTTTGTATATTCCACATTTTGTGAGGTTAGCCTGAAATCTTTGCAAACTTCTTTCTAAGGCGATGTGTAAATGACTGCTGTAATTACAATGGGGTGGATAACAAAATAACTAACAATGATACAAAACTCGAATAACGGCGCTATGCCTCTTTTCCCGTCGTAATGTTCATTAGTGTAAGAAGGAAATTGATTAATACACTCACTTTAGTTTATTCCACCATAGTCAAAAATTGATTGAAATATCAAATATCCGGTATTACTCTGTAGACGTAGTGCTTTGAAATATTCATATTTTTCTTGCGATTTTCGAGTTAGGTTGTTTTGCGATTACAACGTCCGTTTTTCTAGTCATTGACACTATTTGAATTAATCATTGACACTATTTAAATTATTAATCAGTCGTGAGCGCAGAAACCAATTGCAGCTGTAATAGCACAAAGATCATCTTAATACTTACAATTGTGACTGTATTTTATAATGCTGTTCTGTGTAGCTTTCAGCTTTGCTTCATAATTAAATAATATTTTATGTAATAACTATATTACGAATGTTGGATAAAATAAGTTTGATTTATCTATCTGAGTTTAAGAAAGACATTTTCAGAGATTTTCCAGGTCTAACCCCTTTTTTTCTTTTCTTTTTCAGGTAAAGAAGAGCCAATTACTTCTAATAGAACGACATGATCGGGGCAGCTGGCAGCCGACACTTAGGTGGCAGGCGGCGGGGATCCTCCCCCTGTATCTCTCCTCATCTTCAGCATATGGCCCGCTTGAAACTAGGCACTCATGACGAAGAGGAAGAAGAAGAAGAGAATGGAAAAGCGCACCCCTCAACTCGACTCTCGATCCCTGAACTTCCACAGGGGGTGCGCTTCAGTAGAAGAAGAGCGGTGACCACCTCTGACCACAAAAGCTGTGCTCTAGTACAAACAAAGTTCAAGGGAATGACGCTAGAGGAGGTTGCGTAAGTTAGCCTTTTCTTTACGTGAAAGTATGGAAAGTAAGCATATGAGCTGTTAAGCTATATTGTACGCTATTAAATCCTTTCTGGAAAACATTTTCCAAAATTATATGTAAGCTCAAATCCGTCATTGTGTATAAATATATTAAACAAAGGATGTGACATGTATAATAAAACTTCAAAAACGGATACAAAAACACTGAATATCGAAGCTTGTAGCATAGACACTATAAATTAGTATTTTTATCCTGAACGTTATATTAACCGAGACACGGACTAAACGGGTTAGTCATTCATACAGTTCGTATGTAATTGTCACTAATTTTGATTTACAGCACCCACCGCCACAAGGTCTTTGTCCGGCTTTCAATCAAATAACGAGATTGGGTGCTACTATAATGTATCCACAGTTGTAAGTGCAGAGCGTGTTTAGTGGCATTGCGGCGCGACACTAGGATCTTCTATACGTAAACAACGTCAAATCGTAGAGCGCCACCTACGTAAGCGTAGAGTACTTCATACAGGCGAAAACAATAGGTGTTTAAAAATTAAAATTTCTGTAGAAAGTACTAAACATACATTGAATTTGAACAAGAACATGCTTAATATAATGTTCATATAACTGCTTCTAAATCTCCCAGAAAGTCCTATGAGTTTATTTAATTAATAACCTACGTGACCTTGAAATATGACTGTTTAATGTAATTATCAAAACACTATTTGATATGACTGTTTCATGTAATTATTAACACACTGTTGTGATATCACTGTTTAATATAATTATTAAAACACTTTTGTGATATCACTATTTAATGCAATTATTAAAACACTGTTGTGATATCACTGTTTAATACAATAATTAAAACACTATTGTGACATCACTGTTTAATGTAACTAGTGAAATACTGTTGTAATATTGCTGTTTAATATGATTATTGATACACTGTTGAAACGTGCATACATAGTTTACGATGTTTTTTTTCTCATAGGAGTTTGGTTTTCTAAAGATAAACAATGTTTTTACAAAATTCCCTACAGAAGCTATAATATGTTATTGCATAACAGAAAAACGGATCTGATACAAAATAGTGACTTCACTGTTACTATTGTTCTATGTTGCCTTTAACACCCTGTTTATCAGCGAAAGAGCTTAATGCAATATCTTTATTTTTATCTTTTTTTTTTTACAAAGCTATGACAAAACTGACGCCAGATATAAATATAAATATTTTATAAACTGAAATACAAAGAAACAATTTGTATCTATTGGAATGTACTGGGTAGCAACAGCAAGAAAGATCTGTATGCTCATGCTCTTTTGTATTTTTTTACTTGAGGTTTTAATTTTTAATACGATTATTACACACAACTGCCTTTTTACTACTCAGGAAATATTGTTTTAGGCTCATAATTGTAGTACGTGTAATGAAATCTGAGTACTATACATACAATAAGTTTCTTCCTCGAGTCTATATATTTCTTTAGACGAGTATTTTTGT
>NW_013665774.1:167173-173077 GCF_000517525.1 Limulus polyphemus | reverse complement strand
ACTTAGATTTACATGTTGCATAAAAGTTTATTCACTAAACAATTAAGAACGATATTTAAAAAGTGTTTGTATTGTGAAATTGTTGTGTTTGTATTGTGAAATCGCTGTGTTCGTATTGTGAAATTGTTGTGTTTGTATTGGGAAATTGCTGTCTTTGTATTGTGAAATCGCTGTGTTCGTATTGTGAAATTGTTGTGTTTGTATTGGGAAATTGTTGTCTTTGTATTGTGAAATCGCTGTGTTCGTATTATGAAATTGTTGTGTTTGTATTGGGAAATTGCTGTCTTTGTATTGTGAAATCGCTGTGTTCGTATTGTGAAATTGTTGTGTTTGTATTGTGAAATGTCTGTGTTTGCACTTTGAAATTGTTGTGCTTGCATTGTGCAATGTTGTGTTTGTATTTTGAAATCGCTGTGTTTGTATTGTGAAATGTTGTGTTTGTATTTTTGAAATCGCTGTGTTTGTATTGTGAAAAGTTGGGTTCGTATCGTGAAATCTCTGTGCTTTTATTGTGAAATGGCTGTGTTTATAGGATGAAATTTCTAACTGTGTTTATATTGTGAAATTTTTGTGTATATATTGTTTAAAATATGTTTGTTTTGTGAAACCTCTGTGATTGTATTGTTAAAAATCCACGTTTTTATTTTTAAAACTCTGTGTTTATATTGTTAAACCTGTGTTTGTATTATTAAATCTCTGTGTATATTTGTATTGTGAAATGTAAGTGTTTGTATTGTGAAACCTCTGTGTTTGTATTGTTAAAAATCTGTGTTTATGTTGTGATATGTTTGTGTTTGTACCGTGAAACCTCTGTGCTTGTGTTGTGAAATGTGTTTGTATCGTGAAATGCCTATGTTTGTATTGTGAAAACTCTATGTTTTTATTGTGAAATCTCTGTTTATGTTTGTATTGTGAAATCTCTGAGTTTATATTGTGAAATCTATGTTTGTATTGTGAATGTTTTTGTTTGTACTGTGAAAACACTCTGTTTTGTGAAACCTCTGTGCTTGTATTGTTAAAAATATGTGTTTGTGTTGTAAAATGCTTGGGTTTGCATTACGAAGTTTCTGTGTTTATATATCAAAATTCTGGGTTTATATTGGGAAATGTTTATGTTTTGTATATATTGTGAAACCTCTGTACTTGTATTGTTCAAAATCTGTGTTTAGATTGTGAGATTTGTGTTTGTATTATGGAACCTCTGTCTTTGTATTGTAAATTTATGTGTTTATGTTGTGAAATGTTTCTGTTTGGTTTTTATTGTGAAACCTACGTTTGTACCGTGAAACCTTTGTACTCGTATTGTGAAATGTGTTTGTATTTTGAAATCGTTCTGTTTCTATCGTGAAATATCTGTGTTTGTATTGTAAAAACTCTGTGTTTTTATTGTGAAATCTCTGCGTTTATTTTGTGAAATATTTGTGTTTGGTTGATGTTATGAAAACTCTGTGTTTGTATTGTGAAATGTGTGTATGCATTGTGAACTCTCTGTGTATGTTTGTATTGTGAATTGTCTGTGTATGTATTGTGAAAAACTCTGTGTATATATTCAAGTTCACGTCAAGTTCTCATTTTTTGTGGATCTCAATAGAAGTTAATCCATAGTTATTCCCAACTTTAACTTTTAGCAAACATTTAAAGAGGCTAATTACTCCCAAAATTTAAGCGAGGAAGATAAAACAGTGCACTCAAAATATTAAAAACTACTAACTTAATAACGTAAATAAATTTAGTCCTCATGTTTTACCTGTATCTGTGACACCCGTTTTAACAAAATGTCCGTCAAATGCTAGTTTTTGGAGTTGCCTCGTTAGCATCGCGAGAAACACGAATTCCAATACAAATACAATTTTACTAAATTAATTGCAGGAGGTAGTTGTTTCATTGTGTGCTTCAATACTGATCTCCACAGATTTCTAAGCCTATTTGTTATTGTTACTGTAAACTAAGTTATATGCAACTCCTAAAAAAATAACAAAATTGCAACAAAAGGTAGAATCTCTCTCATTGTTTGTTTGGTATACATTATAATCTTAGTAATACTTACAAACGTAAGAAGAAACGTCTTAAAAGTAATTAGGTATTGTGTAAACCTTTCGTATGTTACCACAAGCAAGCAAGCTATGTACAGGAAAAGTCACGAGCTAATTTTATCTAAAAGAATCGAATACATTAGATTCTACAGAAAAACAATGAAATTGTTTTTAAACTTCATTCTAATGTTTAATATGCGCAGACATATTCGGAAACGCAAAGTTAATATATCATCATAGTCAGTTGATTTTAATGAAAACACACGATATCACCTAATTTAATAAAACGAAACTAAGTACAATAAATAGGCTTAGTTAATGACTGACTCATTAATATCGTGTTTAGAACAAAAAGCACGTGACAACGATAACAGTTGAATCAAGTAAGAAGCTGCATTCAATTTGTACTTTTAAGCACTTGGCATTCGATGCAGCTCACATGATTCATTTGTTTCTTAACTAAACGCTTGTATAAAATGTGATATCAAATTCGTCATTAAGTATCAACTTAGAGAGTAGTTCTTGAAGTAATAATTTATTTAATTTAGTGCAAAAATTCTATTGACGTTCTTAAGTTTCAAAATAAATATAGTATATGCGTGATTAAATGTTTGCTGCCCATATGTATCACTACAGGTAAAGAAGAAATGATCATTTTCTTCACGTACTGAAAAGAACACGAGGATATTTTTTCTTCAGTTTTCAACAACTACCTTATCTAATGAAGTTGCAGTAGTGTATGAGAAATTTACTAGTACGTATTTGTTTACCAGATCTTCTATCTACCTTCAATAATCCTCCTGAGATTCGCCTTTGCAGGCGTTGCCGTTAAATTATACGTTCTTTTATTGATACTTCAACAGTTATTGTTGGACTTAATTACACGTTCAGGATTGACCAGGTGGTTAGGGCGCTTAACTCGTAATCTAAGTGTCGTGGGTTCGAATCCCCTGTCCCACCAAATATGCTCGCCCTTTGAGCCATGGGGCGTTATAATGTGACGGTAAATCCCACTACTTATTGGTAAAATAATAGCGCAAGAGTGGGGTGATGACTAACTGTCTTTCACTGCTAAGTTAAGGATGGCTATCGCGGGTAGCCTTCGTGTGACTTTGTGCGAAATTCAAAAGTTTAGTATTAACAACAACAAAAATCACGTGTACTTCGATTTGTTTTATTTATTGTATTCTTTGTTTCTGATACAAACAACTTTAAACAGGCTCGTGAACATATAGATAAACCAGTTGGTATACATTTTAACAACTCTCACATTCCCTCGAATATTTTCGAATAACTGCTCTTCATTACGCACACAAAATAAAAAGTAAAACAGAAGAAGTAAAAAGTAGATTTATTTACTGTCTTGGTAGACTCAGACCATAGGGTATCAACGAAAGGTTTTTATTTTTGTAACTTAATGTTTCTTAATCATTTTCCTTTCCAATTCTATTTATTTATTTTCGTTTAATATTTTTTGTTTGTTTATTGCTAAACAAAAGGCTACACAATGGGCTATACGTGCACTGCCAATTCGGGTATCAAAGCCCAGTTTTTAAGGTTATAAGCCCCCGGACTTTCCGCTGGGCCTTTTTGTTTGAATTACTTTCAGTTATAATTTTATTTAGTTTTACTTATTTATGTTTATTTATTGACATTTATTAAATCATATTGAATTAAATACCTTTAATAGAATATTTATTTATTTTGAAACATTAGAGGTCGTTTCAAGTTCATATTCCATCCTATGCAGGGCAAACGTTCGAAACGCAGTGTACTGAAAAATTAAAATAAAAACAAAAGCTAATCTTATGTTGAATTTTTCCCTATCAAAGTTTCATTAAAATGCGCAACGCTTTATTATTTCATTTTTCTTTGTAGTCATTCTATTTGATTTGCAGGGCCAAACACAGTCAGTAGTCAGTCTAACATCATTAGCCGGTGGCTTGCAGGGCCAGAAGTAACTTTTCTTGGTTTGGTTTGTTTTGAATTTCGCGCAAACCGACACGAGGGCTATCTGCGTTAGCCGTCCCTAATTTAGCAGTGAAAGACTAGAGGGAAGGCAGCTGGTCATCTCCACCCACCGCCAACTCTTGGGCTACTCTTTTACCAGCGAATAGTGGGATGGACCGTCACCTTATAACCCCACCACTGCTGAAAGGGCGAACATGTTTGGTGGGACGGGGATTCGAGCCCGCGACCCTCAGGTTGTGGGTTATGGCGGTCCAGCTTCTCTTGTACGCTGTTTTTATAAGGCTTATATTGGATATAGAGGTCTGCAGTTGATCTTGTTATCTTAGATAAATATGTTATTAGAACCGAGAATACTCTATCCTTACACTATAATAAACAGAAAGGTTGATGTCCCTTTCAGATTTTAAAACTAAAACTATAAAAAAATATCTAGTTTAAGGCTTCTGAACAGATTTTTTTAGTAAGAGAAAAATAGTGCTTGAATCAATTGGAACTTAAATAAAAGTATTAATTTTGAACTACTGACCAGAGAGAAGGCAGCCAGTCATCAGCACCCTACTGCACACCATTAATGATAAGGCATTGCTTGTTAGTGGTATAACGCACCCACAGCTTAAAGTGTGAGGAATATTTAGTGGTATATCACGGATTCGGCTGGTTAGCTCTAAAATCCAGAGTTCTACCACATTTATAAGAACGATGTGCTATGCTTCACCATCGATCGTGCTTATTTTGATGGCTGTGATTACTCACTATTACTGGACACCGAAATGTCTATCTTACAAGTTTGTTCAAAAGACAGCAACATTTGTCTTTGATCACACATCTCGACAAACATGAGCTTGCAAGACCACATTTAAGGAGACAAATACACCAAAGTCAACTGGAGTTATATCAGTGGAATTGGAATTTGTGTAGTCGATTGAACATGCTGACTCCAGTTTCTTATCTATCTTACTAAAGTGCTGTGGTTCCAGGTTCTTAATTCACATTCCTCATGGGGTAATAATGGATCAAGATATTACCTTAAAACCGAGTTATGATAAAACTAAAAAGGAATGTTTAATTTTGCCACATGTTCCAGGTTTAACTACTAGTTTAGTTAAAGTGTTTAAAAAAACAACAAATATTTTACTCTATATTTAAACCGATGAATAAGATAATACTAAAGATAATATGCAGTTAATGAAAAAAATTGGAATTTATAAAATTGAATGTGGATGTGGAAGTGTTTATATTGGACAGATAAAACGTAATTAAAATATCGTTTAGCAGAACATAAGGGATGTGTAAAAAATGAAAGGACTGACCATTCGACTATTGCAGAACATGAACATAAAACATAAGGGAAGAAAAAACAGTAATATTGGTTCAACTAAAAGGTGTTAGAGCCAATAATATTCGCGAATCTTCAGAGATAACATAGCTTAAAAAAAATAATGAATTATTCATTTCAGACGAAGGTCCGGCGAATATCTATTGTAAGAATATGACGGGACCTCCTCCGAAATTTATATATAAATAATGAAGCCACACACAGATAACATGATGTAGTTGAAAAGGAATAAATATGACACTATTATGTCTTGCAATGTCACTCCTGATGATGTCTTGATAAACGTCGAAACATGTGGATTCAACTTTTTGGAGGCCATAGATTGGTCTGAATTTAAAATGTTTTTAATTGTGTATCTATCTTAACGTGGTATGTTATTTACCTATTATCTTAAATAAAACAATTTATGTTTTCTGGAGTAATAGGTCGTGTTCTATTTATCTTTTTAACAACAAATTATTTTTCCTTAGAGTAATAAATCTAATAATTGTTTCTAAGAAAATCTTAGAAGTTATAGGCCATAGAAGTGTTTTAATATATATATATATATATATATATATATAT
>NW_013665774.1:159252-166905 GCF_000517525.1 Limulus polyphemus | reverse complement strand
ATATATATATATATATATATATATATATAGTTGTCAGTAATCAGTATATTTCTTACTAATATTTGTAGATTAAGGACATCAGGATTTTTATAATCCCTTCTGCATTGCACCATCCCTCCTGTGGATCAAAGGAAGGTCAGAGGGCTTATAAGGCTCAAAGTTGGGTTGCGATACCCACGGTGGGCAGAGCACAGCTAACCCATTTTCTAGCTTTGCATTTAACAGCAAACAAAACTTCTGTATTTCGTAATAATTATCAATACTTTTATTATTAATGTTTTAACAGTTAAGATATCATAACTTGCATAGACAATTTGGTATTAACAATTGAGTTATCAGTACTGTTATTGTAAGTCTTTCAACAGGTAAAATATTTTGATTTTATTATAGCTTTTGTGTCAACAATTATGGGTACTTTTATTGTTAATATTTTAACTGCTAGAATATCATGACTTCTATAGTCGCTTCTTGATTAACAGTTGAGCAATCTGTATTTGTATTGCTACTATGTCACAAATCTCAGCACTCTCTGGATGAGCAATTAATTGTTCGCTTTTTTCAACATCATTCCTTTATTGCCCAGCATTCTCTGGACGAACATTTCTTCACTCTTTAAACACCATTGTTTTATTGTATGCTCTTAAGATCATGTTAAAATATCAAGTAACTTGATTGATTGTTTGTTTGTAACTAAGTACAGAACTACACAATGGGCTATCTGTGCTCTCTCCACCATGGGTATTGAAACGAAACCCAGTTTCTAGCGTTTTAAGCTATTAAGTAAAACCTTTTACTATTTGATAACCTTTTTTTAACGAATTTATACTTTTAAATATCTTTATTTAACACATCTTTTCCCCTTTGTTACTATGGTATTTATTGTTACAACATTTATTACTAATATGACAAGTAGTTTTATGTCTGATGGTCAGTCATGTATGTGATGAAATGATTATATGATGTTAAACGAAGCGACAACATAGTTTAACTAAATAAGTGGTTCTAAAAGTTTCCAGGCTTGCGTACCACTTTTTGTTTAAACTCTTCTTTCAAGTAAAAACCCAGGCATGCATTTCAAAAAGAAAAAAAAGAAAAACCTAGTAACAAAAATCAATATTTTTAACATTTACCCATTAATGGGTTTGGTTTGGTGGTTGTAAAGGAGAAAGCTACATTATGGGCTACCTGTGCTCTGCCCACCACGGGTAGCGAAGCTCGATTTTTAACATCTTAAGCCTGCAGAGTTAACGCTGAGCCACTGGGGGGTCCCATAAATGGGAAGGATGTTATTGTTTTCTCAGGTCAATTGAAGAACATATGGTGCGATTTTTATTAACTAAAATGAAAAAAAAAAAAAAAACACCGACGATTCTAGGGAAGCGAGTTTAGAAGCGAAGATAGTAGTGTGTGTGTATACGTAGGCTGAAAGCTCAAATTGGGCTGATTGATTATGCGTACCATAGGTACCATTATGGTATGCGTACCATAGTTGGAGAATCCTTGGACTAGATCAATGTTCATCAACATACGAAATAGAGCAGAAATGAGAAATTTCACTGAAATTGTTTGATTCTTACAAGTGTCTAGAGCTTAGTGTTTGGTAGAGATTAAATTGTATAAACATATGAATACTTCAATAAAGGAATGATGTTGAAAAAGCGAACAATTAATTGTTCATCCAGAGAATGCTGGGCAATAAAGGAATGATGTTGAAAAAAGCAAACAATTAATTGTTCATCCAGAGAATGCTGGGCAATAAAGGAATGATGTTGAAAAAGCAAACAATTAATTGTTCATCCAGAGAGTGCTGAGCAATAAAGGAATGATGTTGAAAAAGCGAACAATTAATTGTTCATCCAGAGAGTGCTGAGCAATAAAGGAATGATGTTGAAAGGTTGAACAATTGTTCGCCCAGTGAATGCTGGGTGTAGCTATAAAATATCTTGAGCTAAATGCACAGTTATATTTATTAACTTCCTCTGGCTTGATGTTACTATTAAACAAATTCTACCCCGTTGCTTTATGATAACATTTTTATTTTACCATAACTGAAGAGTAGTGCTTTTGGACACAAATCAAATCTATAGTAAGATACGAAACGTTTTTCATATAAATGTTATCAGTAACGAAGCTTGATAATTTTATTAAACAAAATCAATTTCCTTAATCCTTAATGACACCAGAAAATCCCCACTGAGAGTTATAAAAAGTGCCCCATAGTGGCGATAGTTTTATCTCAGGAGGGGAGTATAACAAGTGCCAATTTAATGGTGGTAGTTTGAACATAGAAGGGTATAACAAGTGCCTCTTTAATGATGGTAGTTTGAAAATATGAAGGGGGGGACACCCAAGTGGCACAGCGGTATGTCTGCGAACTTACAACGCTAGAAACCGGGTTTCGATACCCGTGGTGGGCAGAGCAGAGATAGCCCTTGTGTAGCTTTGTGCATAATTAAAAACAAACAAACAAAATATGAAGGGTATAACTAAAAAAAAAGACGTTCCTTTTCATCATAGCTTTCATAGCATTTTCGAAATAGTCTAGTTTCAAACGATTGAATACTTATATGTGAGAAGGCGTTGCCCGTAGCAACAAGCATTTGATTGGCTCGGCACTTTCTATAAGGAGAACGTTATGTGTTACACCTGGAAGTGACGTCTCAGGTGGAACAATGTACGACGTACTTAAAGTGACAAATGTCTTCCTATTATGCAGAGTAAGAATATCGGAAGCAAAAGATAAATGACATGGATATGTCATGGTGTTTTCCTAGATCTTTATCAGAAAGTGCCCTAGGCCAAACAGGTTTCAACAAATGGGTTTTGAATTATAGTGGAGTCTGTCGTGTCAAGAAAAAAAGTGAAAGAATTCCAGTATTCTTGGACATTTCCCTTTAGGCAACGGGTATTAGCAGTTTTCGTATTTTCATAGTGGGCAGAAACGTATTGCAAAGAAGAATACCCGTTTCTTTATATATGGGTTGCACGCATACAATATTTAAGTTTGTATGTGATGTTAGCTAATACTATCTAAAGGAATGGAAGCAGTTTGGTCTTTAAAGTTTCATATTGTTCGTTAAACCTACAAAATGTAAAGATGTACTTAAACAATTGCTGGTCATTCACAGGTGCCTCTGTGACTTGTTGACCTTTCCTTTCTTCTTTGATCAATAATTAGAATATTGAACGCTGTTTTTGACCTGTTTCTTCTTCTTTCAGAAAATGATGATTACGCTTTTGTCAACCAATGATTACTTTGAGATAATGAATGATTATAATACATACCTTTTCTATTTTTATTTTTACAATTTGGGGCACGTTCGTTCTGAAGCATTCCAAAGTTTCCTAAAATTATACGAGGATATTAGTTCCGAAATATTATACGAGGATATTAGTTCCGAAATATTATACGAGGATATTAGTTCCGAAATATTATACGAGGGTTTTAGCTCCAAATTTTGAAAAATAAAATCTACTTTTGCTTGTAAACTAAAAGTCTCAAAAATTAAGTGTTTTTTAACCACCATCGTATTGAGTAATGGATGATAAGAAATAAGGTTCTTGGCTCAGTCAATTGGCCACATTTCAACGTTATAAAGATATGGCAATAACTGTCGTTATTTGTATTCAGGGTTGTAAACGTGAATCATATCCTAGGGAAGGATGTTGATGTCAGCGTTCTTTGCCTCGTAAAACTGACCTTAGTACATCCTTCTTATTTCATATATAACAATCCGTTACTGGCCTCTATGGTTGTTGGACGGCGCCAGAGGTCGCTTATCATTGATTTAGATTCTTGATGCCACCTGCGTCATTGTGACTATTATACAACAACGTTCCAGGTTTGTGTTACTCCCGCTCTAGACTCAAGTTGGAAAATCACGTTTAACTTCATGGTTAAAACTAAGTTCAGAAATGAGCATTCTCGCAGTATCTTAATGTATTGAAACCCTGTGTGAAAGATAAAATAATCATGTTTAACACCGAAAGAAGCGTTTATTAACATCTAGAAAATGGTTGGTCAACTTTGAACATGGGTGGTTATCAAGGTATAAAGAAATGAGATATAGACACCAAGCAAACATTTAGACTGCCCCACCCCTAAAAAAAAAGAGAGCGTTAAAACGGCTAGATACATTTGTCGATCATAAATACGAAGATATCTTGCAGGACTTTGCTGCTGAGACTAATTAGTTAAAGAAAACAAACGAATTCGATGTTTTCTGTAAGGACGTATAGTGTACGAATGAGGAGAAGGAACAAGAAAGCTGCGGCTTCTCTTCGCAGAAACCAGAACCGTCGTCGGGTACTGAGCACGGAGTCCGACACAAGGTCTGCTCGACAGATCTCTCGTCAAGTCTCCGTTGCTTCTGCAAGATCTGTCAGTTCTTGTCGCATTCTTACTCTTAAATCAGAAGGTGTGCAGAAGGATTATACAGATAACCCCATCACTGCTGAGAGTGGCATAAAAACAGTCGCTACTCGTTTCCAAGAAACAGCACCAGAAGTTACTGCCCAAAAATCCTTAACATTAAGGTCAGGCATCGCTCCGGATGTAGCCCGTGAGGGATTCATTCGGTTCCGAGAAACTGGAGCTTTGGGCTACAATCGGTGAGACTCAGCTTCAAATTTTCAAATATGGCCCTTATTTAAACGTAAATAAATTGTTAGTATTAATCTTCACAAAAACATAGTGAAAAAAGTGAAAGTCGTCTAAACATTAATTAATTGTCTAATTTATAATATGTGTTTCTCGACATCTATTCGATTCTCTGTTCCATATTGACTTGTGCTGACAAACAATCTGTAGCGTGTGGTTTTAGTTTCCTGTACAGATTCATCTTGATCCCGTGTTTACTTTTGCTGAGCAAGTAAACTTTGGACCAAAAGTTTGTTTTTAGTTTGGAAATCCTCTTTGATTTCGTGTCCTTTGTTAACTCCTGCTTAATAAGTCAAGGTCGAATTAATTCATTACGTCTATTTTTATTTGTAAAATCTCTGATCCTGTGTCCATTATTAACTCCTGCTAAATAAGTCAAGTTTGAATTAATTCATTACGCCTATTTTTGTTTGTAAAATCTCTGATCCCGTATCCATTATTAACTCCTGCTAAATAAGTCAAGTTCGAATTAATTCATTACGCCTACTTTTGTTTGTAAAATCTCTGATCATGTGTCCATTATTAACTCCTGCTAAATAAGTCAAGTTCGAATTAATTCATTACGCCTACTTTTGTTTGTAAAATCTCTGATCCTGTGTCCCTTTTTTATTCTTGTTGAATAAGTTAAGCTCGAACCAAAGCACAATTTTTACTTTTAGTTTTAAGATTGACCTTTGATCACATGTTTCATTGGTAATTCTTCTCAGATTTCCTTTGGCTGTTGAAATCCACCTTGCTCCTATGTAAGTTATATATACGTTTTGGTCACAGATCTCGAATAACTTTTTCCTCGCTCACACGAAAAACTGACTTATGTACATTCATTACGCTTTTTGAGGGTCTTCATCACACTTCTTTGTGAACGTAGAAAGAAAAAGAATGCATATTGATGCAGTGTGTACATTTCTATTAGTTACACAGATATGTTGTTTTGTCTACCTAAATGTTTCGTTACAGATATCTTAAAAAATCACCAGGAGTATTATGTTTGTACCGTCCACCAGGTAGACGTTGCGCCTACAACGCAAATCGCTATATTTGGTATCTAAATAATTAAACATCAACGCAAACAGATTGAAAGAACTGTGAAATAATACTTTCAACTAACTCAACCGTTATTGTAGATTATATTGATAACTGAGTTGCCACACAGACTTTGGTGGTGTGGTAACCCAGCTGACCTGTGATTTGTTTTAATTGAACGAGAATTATTGTACATAGAAAACATAGTTTCAGACATTTCTCACAAGATGGTTTGGCGAATCCCAGTGTTAAGCGTGCTAGGACTGTAAATCCGAAAGTTCAAAGTGCGCGTCCAGTAGAAATCCGCTACGCAATTTGTGACGTGAACACGCCATAAGAGTGATGGTCTGATCCCACAGACAGGAGAAAACCGAGATTTGGCCCTTGGAGCCACTGACTTGCTGTCTACCCGCTAGTATATCTGCTCCAAATTAAGTTCTGTTAAGCACAGAGTATCCTTGTGAAAATCCTAAAACAAGAATATCTCTGACCCGAAAAAGTTGAAAAGGAAGTGCGCACTTTTAACTAACGTATGATTATGTTTCTAATCTTTCGCATTTCAAAATTTATCAGAGTACAAGCTGAATCGCAGTAATTACATTGTCGTCTCTACCAATTCTGATAATTTAAATTAAGACCTTTGCTAAATCTGATCATTTAAGGCCTTTGCTGAAGATTAGAAGAAGGGATTCAATAAACACACAATACTCTTCATTCTTTATTTATGATGATATATTTCTTTGTTGATGAGAAGACACTTTACAAGTAATGCTGTTTTGATCAATTGAAATTAGAAAACTCTTAGTGAGATATGGTTACATTTTGTAAGATATATTCTAGACTTTAGTCCATTAAGTTCATTATGAACGCGTATCATAATCTGTGAAAATGATTGACGTAAGGTAGTATACTGCCATCTGGTGGTATGATAGTCAAGCGCGTATTCTTGTGTCAGCTTGTAAGTTTAGCAATGCCATCCTCAACGTCCCCCCCCCCCATTTTTGGGTAAAGTCTTTTAACCAGTGTTTCTTCTTCTGATCTTTACCTTCTACATAAACCATCATTAAGCCTAATAACTAACGGATTTTATGTACATGGTTATTATTTGAAAGTGATGTTCGTTTTAAATAATACTTGTCCAGTAAGATTGAACTACCTTCTGTGTTTGATCGCGGGTAAGAAGGGGCAGGGGCGTATTATTTTCTTTGGTAACTATCCTCCAACATGGCATATACTTATAGAAAATGTAGAAATCCATGCAACATGTTACAACATCTTTTTTTTTAATTACAATAAATAATTAAAAACAAGGTTTTATATTTACACAATAAAAACTTTATATTATATTTTTATATTAACGGAAATATGTAAATAACAATGAAGTAATGCGACAAGGGGGAAAGTATAAAATAGTCTTGTAAGCTACTCCTGAAGATGACGTAGATCACGTCGAAACATATACTTGTAGAGAGATATTTTAAAGAGATGTAGAGAGATATTTTAAAGTGGAAGCCGTACGGCTTCAATAAGGTGTATATTGTGTAAATATAAAACGTTGTTTTTAATTATTTATTATAATTTAAAATATGTTAAACACAAGTGCCGGTAGTGCATATGTTACAACATCATTGTATCTAATTACATATTCTTTCAGTATAGGTTAAACAAGTCGGATAATTTGTAAGTACAAAGATTTTGAATGTGCAGATCAATAAGTAGCGTAACAATCAAAACCAAAATAAAGTCGCGGTGGAATGGAACGTGTCAGAAGTACATTTTTCATTGTTTAGAGCCACCGAAAATTGACTCCTTTTGACAAAGATATACATCAGCCCTTTCCGACGCAAGTTATTCATTCACTCAGATCATAAAAATGTATTCAGACCTTTCTGACGCAAGTTATTCATTCACTCAGATCATAAAAATGTATTCAGACCTTTCTGACGCAAGTTATTCATTCACTCAGATCA
>NW_013665774.1:150209-158605 GCF_000517525.1 Limulus polyphemus | reverse complement strand
ACCGTCGCATACTTCAAGTAGGTAGAGAATAAAACGAGTGTTCATGCTAGTTCAAACGAATACGTATCGTTTAAGACACCGGAAGGCCCGGCAAGGCCAGGTGGTTAGGGCACTCGACTCGCAATCTGAGAGTCGCGGGTTCGAATCCTCGTCACACCGAAACATGCTCACCCGGTGTCCGAACTAGGACGTCAGTTCTACATCCGGATACTCACCTCCGACAGAATTTGGAGGTGTGAGAAACACCATACGAAACTACTAGTCACCGGACATAAGGAGCGCCTGTGGATTTATTTGCGATCGGAAACAAGATCCTGTTTTTTTCTTTCTTATGATCATGATTTTTCTTGAACAAGTTCTGATACAAGAAAGAATAATAATATTCTATTTGTGGTGTATTCGATCTTCTGTTCACACAGAACAGCAGGTTATCTGGATAACGCCACGTTTCCTGAAACGTTAAAAGGAACAAGTGAATAAGTACTTTACTCAGTCATCATACTATATATGTCCAAGATCGAACTATTCTAAAAACCGTTAGGGGTAAAACTCAAGTTTAATTTCTCAAAGATAAAATTTGTAAAACTAAACGATCTATTATTGACATAAGGTAGTATACTGCCCTCTGGTGATATGATAGTCAAGGCATATTATTAACCAAATGATCTTGTGTCAGCTTGTAATTTTGTGCTCAAGTGATTTATTTGATTCATGGAGTATGACATGTTTCGACATGTTATACTTCACGAATTAAATCTATATTTTAAAGACATTTTAATACTTAATATACCTATCTATCTTGAAAGGTTGGTTTTGTTGTTAAGAGCAAAGCTCCATAGTGGACAATTTTCGCTATTCCAGACGCAGGAATTGGACCCACGAGTTCAGTATTATGAGCCCTAAAGCTTACCACAAAGCCCTGGCTGTCTTAAAGAACTGTAGGTGAAAATATAGTGGTTTCACGACATGTAAATGCTATTGATAATCAATCATTTTTAACTGAAACTTGACCTCCGTAGCTGTAAGAATCTTGATGGGGAAACGTTCTTCAAACCAGAACAACTCAACATGCTTGTAACGAAATTTATCTTGAAGTTTTCTTAATTAGCACACATAAACACTGATTATATAATATTGCTTTAATAATCTCACCCTTTTTTAGCTGTATATTAATTAGAAATTAGCTCACTTCTTGTTTCTTCTTTTTTTTGTAGTTAAGCACACAGCTAACAATGGGTCATCTGTATTGTGTTTACCACAGATATCGAAACCCTAATTTATAGCGTTATGGGCCTTCAGATTTACCGCTGGAAACAAAAAGTTAGCTCAGGTATGCGCACTGTTACATTCAACAATGAACTTACCGCTGGAAGCAAAACATTAGCTCAGCTATGCGCACTGTTACTTTCAACAGTGAGTTGCAATATTGACAGTAAAACAGCACTATAAGGCCTCTACGTCATTTTAGTCCCTTAATGGCTCAGTGGTAACTGTGCAGGCTTGTGACGCTAAACAACGGATTTCGATACCCGTGGAGGGCAAAGCACAGACAGCCCATTGTTTAGCTTTGCGCTTAACAGCAATCAAACAAAAATATACATTTTAGTAAGGGGAGAAAATTCGTAACTGATACGACGAGGATTCTAATAAAGAAGTGTTTATACAGTGATGCTCAGGCACGAGTGAAATGTTTTGTTGCTACTTGACATGTCAATATTTCTACTCCAATAATATGGAGAATAAAAGATTTATTTTGGCCACAGTCTAGTATTGTGACAAATAATACTACAAGAATTTCTTTGTCATTTTCAAGTAAAGTGTAACTTTTCGTTTTATGTGAATCATAAATGCGATTTTGGAACGTTTCAAATATTTTGTGAAAACTTCGGGATCTGAAAAGGTAATTTAATTTACCTTCCAAATAAAAAAAAATGCTTTCAGAAACTCTGTCTGAGGCTCCATCGACTGAAAACAACTTGCTGAGTGGTGTAAGATTTTCCAGAATCTGCCAGGTTTTCTTTCAATTTTTTGTTATTGTTTGTTGTACTTTATATTACTGTTTTATCACTTCATAAGAATCGAACTTTATGAGTTTTGAGAGCTCGAGAGTTATTTCCAGAAAATGTAAAAAAAGTAAACTTCCTCAGCATTGAGAACCCAAGCGTTCGTTTTCGTAGATAGAATCATTAGATCTTAGGTTTTAAACGCATAAAAATGATGTTTATTTATAGCAAAAAAAAAAGGGTGGGAGGGGGAGATATTATTCATTGAAAGTTATAAGCAATAATAGTATTTCTAAGTATTTTCAGCCCATATTGTTGGGTGAATATTATTTTACCCAATAGCGACATTATAACAAAAATGTTTTATTGGACCCGTTTTCTAGATGTTCATCAAAACGGAAAACAAAAGAAAAGATTTTGAAAAATGTAATTATTTGATCTTAAAAACAAATTATACAAAGCTATAAAACTCCCAATACACATTTTTCATGATAAAAGCTTGCCAACTTTTCAGATTGGTAGTTGCGGAATTTTTCTGTTGATATTTTGGATAGTATCTTATATTAGCAGATTAATCAAGTTTCTGTATAGTCCGGCAGTGGTTAGAGTTATGAAGTATGTTGATTTATGATAATACTAATAATAAATTTAAATGCTTTTATTTTGCTATACTATTTGTTTGTTTGATGAATTTTGAGCAAAGCTTCTCGACGGCTATTTGCTCTATCCGCCCCAAATTTTGAAAAGAAAGACTAGACGGAAGGCAGCTAGTCAACGCTAACCACCGCCAACTCTTGGGCTAGTCTTTTATCAACGAATAATGGGATTGAGCATCACTTTATAACGCCTCCACAGTTGAAAGCATATTCACTTACGGGATTCGAACCCTCGGCCCACAGATTGCAAGTCCAGTGCCTAACCAGCATCAGTAATTACAAAATAAAATATTTCAGACATGAAGAAGACTCACCGTGAAGGGAATCATGATAACAGAAAGTGTTGCCAAACTTGTTGAATTAAGTATGATTATCAAAATTAATTAGGTAAAAGATTAAAAAACAAATCTGTGAAATTGATGGTACTTGAGTCTAAGGAACCGTAGTCACTGTTATTATTAAAGGACAACGAGTATGTTATACCGTTATCATTACACGACAACGAGTATGTTATACTGTTATTATTAAACGACAACGAGTATGTTATACTGTTATCATTACACGGCAATGAGTATGTTATACTGTTATCATTACACGCAATGAGTATGTTATACTGTTATCATTACACGACAATGAGTATGTTATACTGTTATCATTACACGACAACGAGTATGTTACACTGTTATTATTAAACGACAACGAGTATGTTATACTGTTATCATTACACCTATTTGATTCATTATTCCATAAACATAACCACATACATTTGCTATATGAATAAGAAGTGGGAATATTTGGATGGTCTACTTCATGAGTGTCGTAAACACATTCTTATGAGTTTTTAGGAGCTAACGTACAGGGATGTCAAGAAATAAATAATTAATAGAATTCAGTTGCAAGTGATCAAACCCGAAACAACAAGACTCAAACTCATTTCCAAAATAATATCGACTATCATGAACCGATTAGTTAGACGTAAGTCAATAACATACACGTTTGTTTGTTTGTAATTAAGCACAGAGCTACACAATGGGCTATCTGTGCTTCGCCCACCACAGGTATCGAAACCCAGATTCTAGCGTTGTAAGTCCGCAGACATACCGCTGTGACACGGGGGGACAACATACTCGTTGTCGTGTAATGAATATTCAGAATTTTGTAACTCAATATATATATAAGATGTTAATGTCTGTCTGTCCGCAAAACTCCTGCAGCAGTTTAAGTCCGATTTGGATGAAACTTCGCTCAGTTTTTCAACATAATAAGTGAAATGAGTTCCTAACAAAGTTTTATTACAATTGGGTCTCTTATAAAGAAGTTTATTTATTGCACGTGTCCACCTTTTTTTAAAGAAATAAATCAATAACAGTTTATATCACACCAAAATACAAAAAGTTGAAAACAGACCCTCGCGAAAATAAAAATATAATAAGAGAACCTTATTTTATAACATTTTCTTCCTAAATCACTTCCTTAATTGTACTTCTTTATTAGTTAATAATATTCATTAATCTTGTACATTTATTATTATCAGCGAAATTATATTTTAATAAAACTTCTAAAATTGTGGTAAAGGGAATTTAATGCAGAATTTCAAAGTTATTCTTTCTAGTAGAGAATCATTGTGATATTTCAGAAGAAAAGTGAGTTTTGCTGCTGGAGAATCCAAGCGTATAACTATGAATTTAATTGTTCTGTGATCAAAGGAATGGCAAGCCCTTCGTACGGAGTTCGTTGCATACAAATTTGCAGGAATTTTGTAGTAACTCGATCTTCGTAAGTTACACAAGAACTCTTATACTTCAGTATGAGTATAAAGTGATGAATCGAACGTATATAGACGAATATTCAGTAACTTAACTACGAGGAATAAATACATAAAGCAAAACCAAGTTTATATAGAAAGATAATAGCACTACTACCAACAACAAATAATATGTTTATACCAATTGTTATGGAAGTTTTTCGTTTAAAATTATATCTTTTCTACTTCTTTAATAAATAGCATGGCCCGGCATGGCCAGGTGGTTAGGGCACTCGACTCGTAATCTGCGGGGTGCGGGTTCGAAACATGTCTAGACTAGGTATCCAGCTCCTGGATACGAAACTACTACAAATGGTTTATATATTTTTTTATTTTGGCGCAATTATCTTTCCACATAAAAACCTATAATATTTAGAAACTCTAATTATCTATTTTAGCTTTTCAACTGCCTTAAAATATTTAGCCTTTTTTCAGAAAATATACCAAGGTTCTGAAAAGTTTGCTTATTACGTTCTTACATAATAACCTTGAAGGAGTAAATCTTCTAATAGTTGATAGTGTTAAACATGTCACTAACCTCAACGTAAAGATCACAAGACTATATATTTGTGGAATTGTTTAATTAAAATACTTAACCCGGAAGGCAAGTAAATAATATCCTCAGTGAATGTTATCATATATTATTATATATACTTGTTACTTCTTACTCTCTGTCTACAGTACATATCAATTTTAATGGAGTACTAATGGAGATTTGTAGTTTGAGAAAATAATGTAGACACTATTTCTAGCCGAGTTTGTTTACTTTTTTTAGAAGTCCTAGTTGTAGGCTTGAAAATATAATATTTGCATTTTGATTCAACTTGTTTCGGTACTTTTTTGATGATAATTATTCCCCTTTTTAAATTAACAATTTTAACTATATTATTTCTTAAGTTTTTATGTCTATTTATGAAGAATATATTTTAAGTTATGTACGTGTATATGCATTCAGTTGTATGTTACATTTTTTCAACAGTTTACTGTTGCATTGGCTATTTTTTTTCACTCAACCATTATTTACTGAGCCAGATGGTTTTGTTCCTGAGGTTTCGTGTAACAAGCGTCGAGTACAAAGAGAGACGCTCACAACAACATCGTATATATTATATATTTATAGCCACGTAAATCAACTTTCAATGAAATATAATCAACTTTCTAAAATCGATCATGGACATTCGCAGCGTTTCATGTAGTATATCTGTCTAGATTTTGGTATAAACTTTTGAAACAAAAATAATAATAATAATAAAATAATACTAAAAAACACACTCACAAGTTTAGCAAAGTACGAAAATCAGTAGAATAAATCACCACTCACAAGGGTAGAGAAATATACTGTGGTAATCGTCTACTCTTAGAAAACTTACTTAGAGAAATTCTTCAGGGCGAGAACACGAAGACGCTTGAATTAATTTCAAAACTACCCAATGGGATACTCAATATTACATTCATTACTATTTTCTAGATTTCAGTAAAATATTCGTAGCCGTTTTTCGTGTAGCGACTTGTAAAACTATAATCAATAATAATAAGGCTGTAGACACTGTTATAAATATACACATTGTTCATTCATACAAAGCAAAGTGTTTCTGACCAGTATAAAATGGAGCATTTCCGGTTAGTATGACGGTGTTTAAGTGGCTTATACGTTTCTGAAATGCTTGAATGGCTTCGAAGAGCTCATGTTGGTAGCGAAAAAAAACTTAGAAAATTTTAGAGGTTGGAAATCTCGACTTTCAAGAATCAAGTTAAAAATAAACCTACAACCTTCGCAAAAGTTTGCTTAGTAGCTGTGCATAGATTTTGGCGC
The DNA here is from genome assembly GCF_000517525.1 of Limulus polyphemus. Lineage (NCBI taxonomy): Eukaryota > Metazoa > Arthropoda > Merostomata > Xiphosura > Limulidae > Limulus > Limulus polyphemus. Next base: position 152,329 of record NW_013665774.1, on the reverse strand, counting down.
AGTATACCTAATCGTTTTTGCTGTAGAATTAGGTGCTTGAATGGCTTAGAAGAAAAACTTGGCCAGTAACGATGAAAAACTGATAAAATCTCTCCTTCTCTTTCAAGAATCGACATAAAAATAGTCCTATGACCTGCACAGGAGTTTTTTAGTAGGTTTGTCCAGGTATGAATAAAATATTCATAGCCGATTTTCCTGTATGCTAGTCATCCCTAATTTTGAAGTGATAGTTCAGAAGGAAAGCAGCTAGTTAATACCACCCATTACCATCTATGTAGCGAATTGTGGGGTTAATCATCATATTATAGCACTGAAAGAGCAAGCATGTTCGATGAAGAGTCTCAATCCTGCAACCTTATTGTCAGTATGCATGGTCGTCAGATAGAGTATGACTGGACGTGTCGACATGGACTTTAACGGTGTAGTGAGGTTTAAAATTCGTTTTAGTATAACGTATTCAACTTGTTTATATTTTTTGTCACAGAGATAACATACATGTCTATGGCGGGGGTATATATATATATAGTCTTGGCTAAAATGTTTGCATTCTGTTTTATAGTGATGTTATTCTCTACATACATGGAGTAGTTATTGGGTAAATGCTCCAGTAGTAACAGATTGGACAAACATGCACGAGTTGTTATTCTGGTCGTTAATAAGTTGTTATGAGCAGTTGCTTGTCAAAACACACATATGCAACTGTTTTGTATAAAAGGGTGTGCTTTGGGTATAATTTTTTTTGAAATGCTTCGTTTGTTACGAATTTCGCGCAAAGCTACACGAGGGCTATCTGCGCTAGCCGTCCCTAATTTAGCAGTGTAAGACTAGAGGGAATGCAGCTAGTCATCACCACCCACCGCCAACTCTTGGGCTACTGTTTTACCAACGAATAGTGGGATTGACCGTCACATTATAACGCCCCCCACGGCTGAAAGGGCGAGATTGTTTGGTTGACGGGGATTCGAACCCGCGACCTGCAGATTGCGAGTCGAGTGCCCTAACCACCTGGCCATGCCGGGCCCAATTCTGAATTACACATCTTTCTACATGTGTCCGATAAAATTGTTTGCCATTCTAATGAATCGTTCATGATGTCCATAGAATTTGTTTCATTATACAAATTACATATGTAGATGTTAGATGTTTATTATAACATGCATTTTTCACTCTGACAGCGCTAAGTGTATTTGTATTTCATTTTAATAATAATGATCTTATTTGTTACAAAATATGCAAACATTTTGGCCAAGACTGTATATAGGTATATAATTCTGAAAAATTACGTCACGTTAACAAAAAAAGTCTTAATTTAGTTTTATATTTGTACAAATTACAAAGAAAAGTAAAATAGATTAAAAACTACACCCACGGACTACCTGCTTTTGTGATCCAATCTACTATTTATGATCATCAGGTTTTCATGTACAAGATTATATATATATATAATTTATTCGTCCATGTTTTTATGGTAAGGAAAGTGAGTGCTACGAGCCGTCGAGGTTAAATACTAGATGTAAAACTGTGGTCAGAGTGACGACTGCCTATCGAAACGTAGCCTAGTTCCATCTCGTCTTTAGTTTAAAAGGTTCAATTGTACTTCAACCCTAGCGTTCTCTGATCTTACCTTTTAACCCATGTACTCATTAGGTGCCGTTTAGTAGGAAATTATAATTCTTGATGAGCCGGGCATGATCTAAAAATCAAAGCGACAAAAATCGTGTTAGTCAATTTATGATTTTAAGCGTTAAAGATACGTAACCACGCTATACACTGAGTGGTCACAAGTAAATAGACACCTAATGTTTCGTCATTCAACTTATTTATGCTAACTAATTTGTGTTCACAGAGCACTATATAAATGACAATGGTCCGCACACTAATTATCTTGTGCTACAACATGCCTATAGAACTCAAGGTTCTCTCGAAATGTCAGATTTTGTTAGAGGAAGGATAGTTGTTCAAGCAGATGGTGGAATAAGTCAGCGGCAAATTTCGCAGAATTTGGGAATCCCGCTTTAGACAATCAACAGAATCATCGTGCAGTTCAATAAACACGGCAAGGAAACAACTGAGCAGCGACCGGGTCGTCCTGGTCCACCGGAGAGGACAAAAAGGGCTGT
>NW_013665774.1:130852-149673 GCF_000517525.1 Limulus polyphemus | reverse complement strand
GGCTCTGGAGAATGCCTCGCCAGGAGTTTTGGCTCAACAGATTGCAGCCAACTGTGAAGCATGGTGGTTTCAGCGTGATGGTTTGGGGAGCTGTTTGGGTCGGTGGGAGATCGAGCTTAGTGGAGTGCGTTGGCAACATAAATTTTGCGAAATACATCGAAATATTGGAGGAAGGACTCTTTCCACTTTATTCCTCGGGTTTCGTGAACAAGAACATAACTTTGTTCCAGGAAGATGGAGCACCGTGTCACACTGCTAGAAACACCCAAAAGTGGCAGGAAGAAAATGGTATCATGAAGTTGCCGTGGCCGAGCCAATCTCCTGACATGAACCCCATCAAAAACCTCTGGGCCATACTCGACTGGCAAGTCAAGAAACAACAACAACAACAACAACAACAACAAAAAAACAACTTCGAAGAGCGATCTACTTCAAGTATTGAAGCAAAAGTAGGCGAAAATCCAACAATCTAAAATTGACGAGATGATTCTCACAATGCCCCAAAGGATCAACGAACTCCAGAAGCGAAAGGAAGGTCTACTAGATATTAATTAAATTATAAATATATCAAATCACGTGAATATGACTGAAATGTTTTTTCTGAAAAGGTGGTGTCTATTTACTTGTGACCACGCTGTGTATACTGACATGTCTGAATAACATGCACTTACTTTCTCCAGGTATTCTGTAACGAATATACTTACATTATATTTTTTACGTCAATTACAGCTTTCTCTATCATGATTTGAATCATTAAAGTAACAGCAATAAATACAGATATCTTGCACGAACACCAATGTTTATAATCACTGGCACACGTCTACCCTCATATTATGGCCGGTAGTTTGATACATAGTCTATCGGTGATGTAGCGCCATCTGTCTGTATGTACAAAAAGTATATATATGTGTTTGTGATAAAACAATCTCTCGTGACATCGAATTGAAATAATAGATCCGACCTCGCTTATTTCACACTGTATTACCCCCCAGTAGCACAGCGGTGTGTCTGCGGACTTACAACGCTAGAAACCGAGTTTAGATACTCGTGGTGGGTAGAGTACAGATAGCCCATTGTGTAGCTTTGTGCTTAACTTCAAACAAACTGTATTTTCCCGCTTTTATATATACTTCTTTTTTAAATTAACATAATAATTAATTTTAACATAAAAGCTACAATAATTTATTTTATATTTTTAACACTGTGTCTAAAATTTGTGTTATTAACACCCAAGAGTTTGTTCTGAGCATGTAAAATAAAATACCATACAGAATGTAAGTATTTTTGAGAAATCCCAATATGAATGTCGATCATGATAATCAAAACATCGGATAAATTTCAACAAGGAAACAAAAAAGTTAGAGTAACTAAAATAAGGCTTTGTTTGTTTGTTTTAAACGCAAAGCTATGCAATGGGCTAAATGCGCTGTATCCACCACAAGGATCGAACATTAAAATCCCTCCAGGCTACTACTGAGTCTTCTAGGAATAAGGATCGGGAACGTAACAAAATAAGGATACCTAAAAATTCACGGAAATTTCTTACTTAATATCGTAATAACAATTATTTGGATAAATACAATCCAAGTAACGTTTAGATACTTGATATTGAAGAGTCTATAAAAATGGGTTGATATAAATAAAACGTGAAATATTACATCCATTTTAAATGTTCATATTTTGTTTTGCGTAAATGTAAGAAATCAATATCACTTTTAATTAATCAATTCATAAAATAGCAACTCAAATGATAAACAACTGTTTACAGATCTAATTTATACGTCTACTGGTAATAATTTTGAAACGTAATTAAAAACGATGCTTACTGTATTTGGATCATGCGCAGTCGATATGGTTTTATAACTTCTGTAGTAAGGAATGCAACGCAGGTAACGAACGTATATTACATTTCTTTCTAATAGAAACACCATCGATTACTACTTTACTGTGCACGTAAGTTGGTGTAAAGCAAATAACAAATGCACGAAGTGATAATAAATATCACTACATGTTTTAAATCATAATTCTCAAATATAGCAGTAGCATGATGCAATATTTTTTTTTTCGTGAATGTTTGAACAAAACTAGGATGAAATATTGATGAAAGAATTATAAAAATAGTTGAGATTATTTATTTACTTTCATCAGCTCATCTAAACAAATCAGAAGAAGAAACCTGTTTAAACGAGAGGATTTACTGTTCAGTGGATATTTTAATTGTTAAAGTTTTTGGTGCTAATTTAGTTTTGTATCTAATGAAGTGGGCCTGTTTTTAACTAGTTTCACTGTTAAAACAAGTTTAATTTCATTAGACTTGGTCTATGACTTGTTTTTCGTATTTGTGTGTACGTGTGGGTGGATGTTTAAACTATATTCGCCAAACAACGGGAACCGGATCTTAACCAGAACCAGACTTCTGATTTACTGCTCGACTATTTTTCTATTAAAAAAAGAGAGAAAGAGAAGAAAAGAGAAGAGAGAGAACTTGTCTGGACGTGATAGTAAAAGCTGTCATTGTATAATAATAAACAAGTAACCGATCATTAACTATAACAACATACACGTCATTTTTCTTCCGAGAGTTTAAGACAGGCGTTTACAATATGAAAAACCTGGTGAATAAAGTGAAGTACATTCGGGAGGATATCAGAAATAAAATTAATTAAATAGTTTCTTTCAACCTGAATAGCTAAATTTCTAGTACAGAGACCTCTAATATCTAGGCATAGTTGTCCCTAAGAGAGACATAACTGTTCCTGAATTTGAATTACTGACCAGAGGGAAAGCAGTTTGCCAACATCACAGACTGCTATAAGGATTTTGTCCGGCTTTGAAACGAATAACGGGACTATAACTCTTATAACATATCCACATCTGCAGAACGTTTTCAGTATCATCACGGCTCGAATCTTGGCCCTTCTGATCCGTATCTAGCACGCTATTGGAACAGGCTAGGCCCAATAAAATGAGTTAATTTCCAAATAAAATAGTTCAAAAAAACTATCGTATCATACAGCAGTGAGAGGCATAAACAAGCTGAAAAGTTTTTTAATACCTCTTGTGTTCTTTTACATAACATTACTATATAAAATATCTTTCATTGAGATTTCTTTTTCTTTTTTTGCTTGAAATGAAATGATACGTTTCATATTCATAAATACAAATGTTTTTTTTAGGTTTTATTGTTAAACTATTACCTAATGTTCACTACTAAACACTATCTTGATGTTAGGTTTGTCGTTTGACTTGAGTGTTTTAGTTAAGGTAAAGAGGTTTATTTTGTTTGGATTTGGCTTATGTGAATTTTTTCGTGCTTTTTGTAGACAAAGTACACCTGCATTACAGTAAAATTGTCGTTAGCAGGAATGTGTTTAAAGCATGAAAAAAAAAATCAATATGTAACATATATTTGACCTCATGTTTTTATTGCGAACAGTATATTCAGTCGATGGGTTATTTTCGATAAATTCTTTATCCAGATTTTATTTTAAAGAAAACATAAAGTGCTTACAAAAATGTAATCCACACAGAAAGACTTAGATTTATTGTTCATACCTGTCACTAGATGTAGCTGTTTGTTGAACCCGTGCAACATCCGTTCAGTACAAATCATTTACCTCAGATTATTTGAAGTTCTTGAATTGGAGTTTTAGTTTTATAATAATAACGCAGATGGAAAATTTTTCTAACGATAAAAAGTTTGTTTTATAGTCCTCGCCGCTAACCACAAGATCTAAGACCAAATAGTTTAATAACTAGCTTTGATTAAACAAAGGAACAGGGATTAGGTATCCTTGGGTGATACTATACTGCTGATCAGAATTTAAAACTAACAAATTATTCTGAAAATATATAGTTCAGAATAAACTTGTTTCGATCTTGACCATCATGTGTGAGAATGTTTTTTCAGGATATTATTAATTATACTAATTAAAAAAATAATTAGCAAATCGAAAATTTTTGGATTAACTTTTGTAGCCCTATAATAGGGCGGTAACCAGTTCTGAACTGCATGTACAAACGAAACGTGTGTCACAGGCCTGTTTCAGATTATCTTTTATAACTTGGAAACAATGTTCACATACTTGTTGTATTTTTCTATTACTTTTACGTGTTGTTATGTATGTCAGATTTATACAGTATACCGGAAAGATAGTGTAACCTGAATGTCAGAAAGTTAAAAGCAATCATATAAAAAAGTAATTTGAATAAACAATAGTACTTTCTTGGTTCTTATCATTTTATGTTTATCAACATTAATTTTGTTTCCAAGGTGTGTGTGTGTGAGAGAGAGAGAGAGGGAGATATTAGCTGTTAGTAGTGGGGCTCAGCGGTACGTCTGAAAGCTTATAACCCTAAAATCCAGGTTTTTGGTATCGCAGCAGAGATAGCCCATCGTATAGCTTTGCGTTTAACAACGAAACAAAACAAGACAAAACAAAGAATTAGGAGTAGAGTGTTTTCCCAACAACAGAGCTAATGACGAACGGTAGAACAAACATTACAGGGGCGTGTTCCTGTTACGTCACTGTAAAACTTCGTCAGTTTATGTAGGGATATTTTTCTTTTCTAAGAAAATAACAAATTATAAGTTTCTTCTAGCATACTTTTGTTTTTTTTATTATCAATTTCTGTTATCTTAAGTACGATAAAGTCAAATCAGGGGTACGGCAAAACAGTTACTTATCATATCAAATGTTCACAAGCTCTTACACAATTTCCGTTAAATAATTAGAATATTTCACTCTGAATAATCTTCCTTTTCTATTTCAATCTTCTATTGTATTCTTTTTTACACTAAAATAAACACTGCAGATGCTACTCCAGTTTCTTCAGCAAAAGATAATGGATGAGGATGATAAATGAGAACAGTACGAGTTCTGACCTTTGACATAACAATATGTATATGAGTGTATGTGTGATCTTGAGCCAAAGCATAAAATAAACTGAGAGAGTTTTTCTGGGCATTTATGTTCAATGAATATCCTGTAGATGGCATCAGATACTTTACTATGGTGTAAATATCTCACAAACTGGTAGATTTATTTCGGTTCCATAGAGACAAATTCATTATGAGTTTGTGCTCGTTTCAGGTTCATTATATTTAAAGACGGCCTATCCCTAATAGTTGTAAAATATAATAAACAAATAATACTTTCTGTTCATGATATGTGTATGCATGTATAAAATATTGCATATTGATCCTCACGTGACATGCGCCATCATTGAATTCCAGGAGAAACTAAACGAAAGGATAGTGTGTCTGTGCCAAATGAACGCAAGTTTAATCTGGTACGTACGTGTGCTTGTGTTTGTAAGACTGGCTATAACTGAAGGAAGAATACAATGCCACTAAATTCCACACGCTATATATACTTTTAGAGAAGCGGGATTTTCATCTTCGAGCTTTAAGGGACATTTTCCATTGTATCGAGAAGAATGGCCGTTTGGTCAAGAGCGTGGAAGTCGCCATTTCCAAGCAGGAGCCATTGATCTGATCACTACTAGAACTTGTAACGCGTGTGGCAAGAAACCTTTGCTTCTAGGCCCGACACTGAATGCCACGCAGCTCTGCCAGCTATGCTTTCTTCCTACTCTTCTTAATTCCTCTGCGTGCATTGTTTCTAGTTAACGCCGCTCGTGCTAAGAACAAGAGGCCAATGGAAATGAAATCTGCTCAAGAATTTGCTGTTAAGGTACGGAATAAACTCAGGTTATGCTTTATCTCCTTTAAGTTACAAACGTTGCTGCAAAAGAAATTTTAGTAATCTATTTAGCGAAGGCTTATTCAAATATTTTTGTATGTTTCAAAACAATTTTAAAGTAGTTTCGTTCCAGTATTGACATGTTCCTGTTTAGTTTCAGTCTTAGTGTTTGCGCACAAACCTTACGAGTTGGTCGAAGTCTACACTATTTGACTCTGTATATGCTAGTGTTTAAGCTTATAATATGGATTTATAACATGGCTTCCTCGCTCCCTCTACTTTTTTACTTATACTGAGTTACATGTGGAAGTATGCTTGTATGGTATCTGATTTTTTTCCCCATTTTTACACGTAAGTCGCCATTTTGATTAGTTTGTGTACAATTATGTTTTAATATTTTATTTCTTCACAATTCTTCAGTTTTCCGAAACGGGTGATTATTTATACCAATGTTTAGTGATCTTAGTAGAACAGAAACTATTAAAAGTTATTCAGAAATATATATTTCAAAAACTCGTTCTTATCATAAAGATATATCAGGTATGCAACAGTACTCTGTAAATGCATGCTTACACCCAGTTTCAGATAACGAAGTTTGACATGCGGACGCTGTGAATTTGTAATGAATATTTGTAAGTGGTATAACAGTTTAGAAATCTATTTCCATAACTTCCTTGGGGTTCAGTTAAGATTGTAATGTCCTTCCCTAAAGCCTGGTGTACTTTATATTCTATTATTATTACGTTTGTATGGATTATTATTCTGAATTATTTCATAAACTTTACAGATTAATACATCATTTAATGGTCATGTCTTCCATAGTTACTAGCCTATACGGTCACCTAAGTCTTATTAGTAAATCATTATTTATATTCTGAAAAATAGGAAAGCATATCAACGTTTCTAACAAGAAGACCCAGGATTAAATCCTGGCTCATGCCACCAAATAGTGCCTTTATAACACTCCTGACAACATTTATAGATTAGCAGCCGAAACATAGGGTATAAACTTCTTGGAAATAATTACCTAATAGAGATTATTATTATTATTATTATAGCTAATTTGTAATTAGAATTAAGTGATCATATAGACAATGATTGACGTGCAATCACCACAGTCTGATGTATATATTTGTTGGCTATAATTGTTTTTCCCATCTTAAAAAAATTAGTTCAAACTAAACGTTTTCCTCATATGAACCATCATATGTTTCACCTAACTCTTGTATAGGCCTAAATTGTGTGATAAAATATCGTTAAAAACAGGCGTTTTTGACACATTCCTCTTAATTTGTCCATTTTGTATTCAGACGCAGTAGCGTGTAAAATTAGTATTTCTGATCTATCTTTCGCTTTCCATAAGTCATTGCTCAAGAGGCCTTTCGTTCAACACCAGAACTGATTAATTAGCCAGATGACGAGAAACAGTTGACATTACACTACTATGTACAGTGAATTAGAAAAGATTAATATCACACTTTACAGGCAATCAAAAAAGTTTACGCAATCCTGTTTATCTTATACTATTATATACAGTAAATCATAAACAAGCTCCAAATTCATGTTTTTTAAAGTAAAGCACATAGTATAGTTTCTTTACATTACACCACGTTGTAACATTACCTACAATGTACTATCCTTTCCTGTTTACATTACACCACGTTGTAACATTACCTACAATATACTAGCTTTTCCTGTTAACATTACACCACGTTATAACATTACCCATAATATACTAGCGTTTTCTGTTTACATTACACAACGTTGTAACATTACCCACAATGTACTATCCTTTCCTGTTTACATTACACCACGTTGTAACATTACCCACAATGTACTATCCTTTCCTGTTTACATTACACCACGTTGTAACATTACCTACAATGTACTAGCTTTTCCTGTTTACATTACACCACGTTATAACATTACCTACAATGTACTAGCCTTTCCTGTTTACATTACACCACGTTACCAGTCCAGTATATATTACTTTTCTTTGTTTAGTAAATTACGTAGTATTACCCTGTCTTTTTTACATCATTTTGTGCAGTAAAGTACTAAAGTACGTAGAACTGTTATCCTATTTACATTACATCATTTTGTACGGTAAGTCTGATAGAACTATCCAGTCTTATTCACATTGCTTCAGCCTAAAATGTCGTTAAAAGCGACTGATGAAAGAAATGTATACTTAATTAGCTATACTGATGACCAGGTTGGCGTTTAGTTTCACTCTTAGTAATAACAGCTTTCTCTGTTCGGAAGATAACATTAATTGTATTCTAAGTCATTCAGAACTATCCAGTTCTGTTTACATCACATGTTTTTGTTCATAATATCAAAGAGAAGTATCCTCTTCTCTGTAAAATACATTATTTTGTTCAGGAAACCAAATAGAAGTACCCAGTCCTGCTTACACTATATCAGTTTGTACAGTAAACAAAACAGAAGTACTCTGCTCTGTTTACAATACCTCACTTTGTACAGTAAACAAAACAGAAGTACACTGTCCTGTTTACAATACCTCACTTTGTTCAGTAAACAAAACAGAAGTACTCTGTCCTGCTTATATTACGTCATTTTGTTTAGTAAACCAAACAGAAGTACTCTGTCCTGCTTATATTACACCACTTTGTACATTAAGCAGCAACAATGTCACCAATCCAGTTTATAAAACGTCACATTAAACAGTGACACATAGGAGAATCCTGTCCTGTTTATGTTACAGCACTTTATAAAATAAACCATATAGAAGTACAACTCCTGTTACTACTTTTCTAAATTCGTTTCATACAATTGTTGTTCTAAATGTTTTGTAGTAAATCATTATATTTGTTATTTTAATTAAGACTTTAAGGATATTGGTTGAAAGGATCAAATATCTAATGTGGTTACTATCGTTCCTGTTTATTTATTTATATTTATAGTTTAACTGCATGATATGACACCAGGGTGTATAATGGTATAACGTTATTATATTCATGAACATGTATTTATTTTTTCTATACTAGAATAGGGTTTTTCCACACTTAATAATATACTCGATTGACCCGTGTTTGCGTCACTTTCTTTTCTGTTTAAATTTACTTGCTGCATTTTGACATTTGATCAAAGTCGTGTAATCTTGAATTCCATTCTTCCATACTACCTCTATCTAGGCATGCATGTCGATTTCCTTAGTCGCGTCCACATTACATTATTCTTTAGCTGATAAAATAGAGCTCTCGTTATACAGCTCTCTCATCATTATACAGCTTGTAATTAAAATTTTTCAGTCTTTTCTCATCGTTTCCCCACTTTATATTCTTTTGTGCCAGCCTTATGAATTGTATATGCACATTGCATCATTTTATAACTATTAATCTAAATATCCCTAGCCCTGTTTATAACAAATTAACATGAATTAGTCAGTAGAGGGTTTACATTACAGCTTTCTATAGCTGGTAACGCAGATATATCTAGTCCTGTATACAATACACCATTCTATAGCTGGTAACTAGAATATCTCCAGTCCTGTATACAATACATCATTCTATATCTGGTAACTCAGATATTTCTATAACTGGTAATTCAAATCTCTCCTGTCCAGTCTGCTGAGTCATTCTATGTATGATAATTCAGATCTCTAGAGTCCTGTCTGTTGCATCATTCTATATCTGCTAGCTCAGATATTTCCAGTCCTGTATACAATATACGACTGTATTTGTAACGATATATAAACCTTGTATTGTTTCGTACAGATCATACCTAAAGAAGACAGACCAATTCTGTCGAAATATGTAATATATTCCACCATCAATAAAACTTTTTCCTACGCTCATAAATCAGTGTTTGCATACCTATTGTTATATTAGCATAATGTGCTTTCTTACTCAAGTATACATCATTCTACATCTGGTAGCTCAGATCACTTCCGTTCTATCTACTGCATCATTCTACATCTGGTAGCTCAGATCACTTCCGTCCTATCTACTGCATCATTCTATATATGGTAGCTCAGATCTCTTCCGTCCTATCTACTGCATCATTCTATATATGATAATTCAGATCTATCCAGTCCTGTCTACTGCATCATTCTACTTCTGGTAGCTCAGATCTCTTCCGTCCTGTCTACTGCATCATTCTATATATGATAATTCAGATCTATCCAGTCCTGTCTACTGCATCATTCTACTTCTGGTAGCTCAGATCTCTTCCGTCCTGTCTACTGCATCATTCTACATTCGGTAATTCAGATCTATCCAGTCCTGTCTACTGCATCATTCTACATCTGGTAGCTCAGATCTCTTCCTTCCTGTCTTCTGCATCATTCTATACATGGTAATTCAGATCTATCCAGTCCTGTCTACTGCATCATTCTTCATTTGGTAGCTCAGATCGTTTCCGTCCTGTCTACTGCGTCATTCTATATACATGGTAATTTAGATCTATGCAGTCCCGTCTACTGCATCATTCTACATCTGGTAGCGCAGATCTCTTCCGTCCGGTCTACTGCATCATTCTATATATGGTAATTCAGATCTCTTCCGTCCTATCTACCGCATCATTCTACATCTGGTAGCTCAGATCTCTTCCGTCCTGTCTTCCGCATCATTCTATATATGGTAATTCAGATCTATCCAGTCCTGTCTACTGCATCATTTTATATATGGTAATTCAGATCTCTCCAGTCCTGTCTACTACACCATTCTATATATGATGACTCAGATATCTCCAGTCCAGTCTATGCTACATCATATAGCTTGTACCTTAAATCTCACTCGTCTTTTCTAACGTTTGTCTGCTTTGTATTCTCCCGTAACTGGCCTTATGAATCTCTGTACTCTTGTTTATACTACTTCATTGTACAGTTGATCCCTCCTATCCTTTCTAAACTTTGTACACATTGTGGTTTACATTCCTCTCTACTGGCGTTAAGAATCTCTCTTGTTCTTTGTAAACCACATATTCTTGTAGCTTGTAATTTAAACCTCCTTAGTCATCTCGCTATTTATCTACTTTAAATTCTTCCGCATCTGTTCTTGTGAATCTTCTTACAGTTATCTGTCTACACTTTATCGATCTATCAGTGTCTGTATTTATGACACGCGCATTTCTGCTGCTCTGTCCGCGTTAAACCAGTTTAGACCCACTCTCTCATGTTAATCTTATTAACCAGTTGCTTATCATATCGTTACTTTTTTCCATTTTCTTGTTTAACGAACACTACGTACAACTGCTGCGTACTTCTGGGATCATTTTAAAAATCCCGTTTTTCAACTAAAAATTAAGAATTTTTTAAAACTAAATTAAATGACCATTAATATTTCTTTACAAAATTGTTTTTAGTTGTTAATACATTTAAAAACTTCATTCAAAGATCTAATAAATATAAACATGTGTATGTATACTGATTAATGAAGCATGTGGACTTTTTTGTACTTGTTATTTTAAATTCATTTTAAAGATATAATAAACTACCACCGTTGCTCATGCAATAGCTTGGCACCGATTTTTTGCTATAGTTATAGACGTTTTAGTAAACATTTGGTTGGAATTTTTTTAAATTTCGCATATAAATGTTTCGTTTGGAAACGAAAAGAGAAACTTTTTTACAATAAATATTCTGCTACAAGGGATGTATATATATATATATAGATGTGTGTGTGTGTGTACAAAATTTGGTGCGTTTATATCCTTTAAAATAAAGATATGAAATATAAAAATAAAAACGTTTGATTTAGATTATTATATATATTGCCTGTCCTGGTCGAAAATAATGATAATAATAAATAATCAAATCACGTTTTGACGCTACGCCTCGAGAACAATTATAAAAATACATCTTACTAGAGCTGCATAGGGTACTTTGTAACAGCTATTTGTAATGTAGCTGTCACTGTAGTTGCGTCACGGCAGCCATGTTTAACACCTGTGTATTTCGTTCAAAGTGAATTCACGACCATTTGAAAAATACAGTGGTGTTACAGTTAGAAATGTGGCTGAGGTTCATGTGCACCGCGGAGCTTTTTGAAGAAGAACGTTGGTATAATGAACTAACAAAAAGGGACGATTGTTTATAAGATAATGATTAGCAATGAAAGATAGTCACACTTTTATAAAGATATAAGGACTACAGAAATAGAATCGTACTTCACATAGGACTGCCAAAGTTCATAGACTGATTATTAAGGATCCCACCTTACCCACAAAGTTACAGATAACAAGTTGCACATGTCCCAATCAATTGTGCGCTGGGTAATTCACAGATAACTCGCGTTTTTAAAGAAACACAAACGAACAGCGCACAAACTACTTCCCAAACATGATAGAACAACAGACAGAAGAGAAAAAAAAAGACTCTAGAAAAGATGTCTGACATGAGAGAGGTGCACGTTTTTTTTTTTTTTTTTTACAACACTGCACGAGATATGTGTTTACTTGGACAACTGGGACAGGTTACAACCTCTAGGTGATATGGACTTTCCAGCGTGGTACGTAGAATTTAAGAACGTTTTGCTCGGGTTTTATTATTGGTGTAGGGTTTCTCATATAACGGGAAATTTATACTTTGTGAAAATACGGTGAAGCAAATGTGAACTCTGTTTACTGTCAGGAGAATATACTGCTGCATGTGGATGTTTGTACACTTGACTTGTTTAAACGTGGTCACTACCTAGTGGCACAACGGTATGTCTGCGCACTTACAACGCTAGAAACCGGGTTTCCATACCCGTGGTGGGTAGAGCGCAGATAGCCCTTTGTGTAGCTTTTTGCTTAATAACAACAACTAACCTTAAACGTGGTCTTGTTACAATGAAAATTGGTATCAGACTCAGGCATAAAAGTAACCACAGATTGAGCGTGACTAACGATGGAGAAAGTAGTTCCTAGGGAACCTGAAACATCTTTTGTATGCGGCATGACTAACCCTCCGTATTATACGGTTATCGTTTATGCAATGTGATAAGATAGAAAGTTTAAACGTTTTAGATTAAAACACGTGTGCCAAGAGCTAAAAAACTAGTTTTATAGTAAGATTGTGGTATAACACACAGATATACAATTTTTTGTACAATTCAGTATTTAAAACAACTACTACAACAACAACAACATGGAGCTGTTGAATTAGTACATTTACTAATATTAATATGGAAAATACTATACGTTTCATCACTACCTTGCTCTATCTGATTCAGATTTTTCTTTTTTTCTAATTTGCTCCTGTATTAACATAATGTTCTTCCCTGCTCATGTACCATCTAAATACCTGATCCAGATTCCAGAACAAAATCTATTGTACATACTTATTAAAAACAAAAAAGAAATATGATGGTTTGTTTGTAATTAAGCACAAAGCTACATAATGGGCTATCTGTGCTCTGCCCACCACAGGTATCGAAACCCTTATTCTAGCGTTGTAAGTACGCAGACATACCACTGTGCCACTGGGGGGCAAAGAAATACGAAAGGCAGAACATATTTTTGTTAACTGGACATTTAATGGTTAAAATCTAATTTTAAGTTACTTGAAATATGTTTTTCTTATATTCTGCTTTTGAGACCTTAATGTTTTTTAACTTAAGATAAGCACTGACGACATAATATAGAACTTACCCTCCAGGGGAACTACAAATTGAATATACTTAACATGAGCATAAAAGGAGATTGAATTACGAAACATAAAAATTTTGAGTGCATTTATATATTTGCGTAGCAGAAAATCATATATAAAAATGCGATTTAACGATTTAGTTATCAAGAACCGCCGAAAAATTTTTTATCAGTCCTATCGGCTTTTCCTATTTCTATTCAAAACTGCCAATTTTTATGTTTCATTACGTAGTTTTCTCAGACTTTTACTGCAAACTGCCAATTTTTATGTTTATTACGTACTTTTACTGCAAATTGCCAATTTTTATGTTTTATTACGTAGTTTTCTCAGACTTTTACATTCTGACCAAGAGCATTTTTGATGACATTTCTACCTACTTTTGTCAGTGCTTTCATTATTAAGGGTTCGCTTTCCTGTCTACCTATCCCTTCTTGGGTAATAGTAAAGCTATGCTTTTACATCAGTTCTATCAGCACATCCTCTACATCATCCAAGCTACGTTCCTTCTCAGTCTTCACTGGTATCAGATAAATCTTACTTGTTCTGAATCTGCCCTTGTATCTTGTAAAACCTGCCAACGATATATTGCAATTTATTGCGATATATTTACAAGGCCCACATAGTTATATTCGTATTCATATCTAGATTAGATACTTATTCACACTTCTGCATAAGTAATTGTTTTCTCATAATTCCAAAGTTGTATCTCTATAAATATTGTCCGGCCCGGTATGGCCAAGTGGTTAGAGCGCTCGACTCTTAATCTGAGAGTCACAGGTTCGAATCCCCGTCACACCAAACATGCTCGCTCTTTCAGCCGTGGGAGTGTTATAATGTGACGGCCAATCCCTCTATTCGTTGGTAAAAAAGAAGCCCAAGAGTTGGCGGTGGGTGGTGATGACTAGCTGCCTTCCCTCTAGTCTTACACTGCTAAATTAGGGACGGCTAGCGCAGATAGCCCTTGTGTAGCTTTGCCCGAAATTCAAATTCAAAACAAACAAACAATAAATACTATCCTATTTACACTCATTTCTTTATATAAATGTCCCTTCATTCTGGTCATTCTAACTGGTCAATCCGAATCACTACCGTCTGTTTGTTCTTTAGTCTCAGTTTTTTTTTTCAATTATTACAAATTGTTCAAAACTAAAGTATATAGGTTTACCTGTACATAACAACAGTTTGTATAGTGTATTTCAGTAAATATTTGAAAATAACCTTTGTAATAGATTAGAAAATAGGTGGATAATTTTCAGAATCTACTTGCTTGTCCAGAAATGCACGAAACTATTATAGTGATAAAAATATCGATGTTGAAACTCTACTAAAGTCACGCGGCCCTATTTGAATTATTCCAATCCTACTCCTTCATTAGTATTCCACATAGAGTTATATTTTGAAATTAAAAATAAATAAATCAACCTTCATTCTGAGTCCCTATTATAAAGTCTTATCTGCATATTAATAACTTAACTCGTATAATGGACAAAGAGCTTTTAACTTTAAAGCATAATATGTGTGAATAAGATTAAGCGATCGAAGAACCCAAATGTGGGGAAATATGAATGTATATTTTCTGTTTCTTTATTTTACACGTTGTGGCTTAATTATATTAATTAGTACTCGCAAACAGCGGAAACAGATCCTTAATAAGACTCACTGTTGTATTGGCTGCGGGTTTTGTTCACCTGCCTTTCCCGTTTTTTTCGTAGGCTATAGTTAAGTAGATATTACTAAATCCCCAGCATGAGTGCTTACATGTACCAGTTCTTCCGTTTCCGGTAGATTTCGGTTAAGACGCCATCTGGCTATGACCGTACACTACTTTCATTTTAGCTATAAGATAAAAAGTGTTACTTGCACTACATGTGCTAGTGACTTCTATTAACACTATATGTTTCTAGTGACTTCTATTAACACTATATGTTTCTAGTGACTATATTTGCACTATATGTTCTAGTGACTTCCAATTGCACTATATGTTCTAGTGACTTCCATTTGAGCTATATATTTCTAGTGACTATATTTGCACTATATGTGTTCGTGACTTCTATTTGCGCTATATGCTTCTAGTGACTGTATTTCAATATATGTGCTAGTAACTTCTATTTGCATTACATTTTCTTAGTGATTGTATTTGCACGATATATGCTAATGACTTTTATCTATATTATTTTCACTAGTGACTTTATTTGTACTATTTATCTAATGACTTAAAATGCTAGTGTCATCTATTAACCATTCAACTTGTTTATTTTGTAAAGCTATTACGTTATTATATTTTTATGTTGCACAATTTATTCGATCGACTGATAGATAAGTTAGATTAGTGTATATTTGAGTGTACGTTTTTACTGTCAAGGTCTAGTGGTTATTGTGTTACCTGACTTTACTGTTTACTGGGACAACGATTCAAGATTTACTGGTTATTGTGTTACCTGACTTTACTGTTTACTGGGACAACGATTCAAGATTTTTTGTTATCGTGTTACCTGACCTTACTGTTTACTGGGACAACGATTCAAGATTTACTGGTTATTGTGTTACCTGACTTTACTGTTTACTGGGACAACAATTCAACGTTTACTGGTTATTGTGTTACCTGGCCTTACTGTTTACTGGGATAACAATTCAAGGTTTTTTGGCTATAGTGTTACCTGACTTTACCTTTCACTGGAACAACGATTCAATGTTTTCTAGTTATTGTGTTACCTGATTTTACTGTTTACTGGGACAACAATTCAAGGTTTTTTGGCTATAGTGTTACCCGATTTTACCTTTCACTGGGACAACGATTCAAGGTTTTCTAGTTATTGTGTTACCTGACCTTACTGTTTACTGGGATAATGATTCAAAGTTTTCTGGAAATTGTGTTACCTGTCCTTACCGTTTACTGAGACAATAATTCGAGTTTTGTTTTATTATTGTTTTATCTGACCTTACCGTTTACTGGGACAACGATTCAAAATTTTCTGGTTATTGTAGTACTTGACCTTGCCGTTTACTTGACAACGATTCCGTATTTTCTGGTTATCGTGTTACCTGACTTTACCGTTTACTGAGACAATGTTTCAAGGTTTTCTGGTTATTGTTTTGTCTGACCTTACCGTTTACTGGACAACGATTCAAGGTTTTCTGGTTATTGCTGTTGTCCAGTAAACGGTAAGATCAAGTAATACAATAACCAGAAAACCTTGAATCGTTGTCCAGTAAACGGTAAGATCAAGTAATATTTAAGGTTTTCTGGTTATTGGGAAGCAGTTCAGTGACAGCACATTTTTCTTGTGTGTATAGTAGGAGTATATATATTAATCTTTTACATATATACAACATAAATTATTTTAACAATATTGGAGGAACTTTACACAACATTTCTGGATAAGCACGCTATTTTGCGTCAGCACATTCTTAATTATAAACTTTTAAAAACGTTTTGTAAACATCGTATAAAATTTTGAGCTTTTATATATATATTTTTTCAAACCCTGAATAAACGAAACGATAAACTACAAAGGTCTCACTTGTAATTCTAACTGAATAATTATATTAAAATCTATTATTTCAATTCATGTAGTAAATGCCCTATTTTTGATTTTTTTTTCATTTCATCGAAAGCCCATCTTCAACATTTTTCTTCTCTAGATTGCTTTGGTTTTTAATCAAAATCGTAACATTCATATATTTATCATTTATGTTAACATTCTCCCCCTCTTATCCCCTCTCCTAGCATCTGTATATATCTCCTTTGTTGTATATTTGTTTCACATATTTCTTTTGAGGTAACTTTTCTGCACATCTAATCTGAGCTCTGAAAAGTAACGCGATCAAGAAACGAAGGCAAGCAACAGCTTAATAAAATAAGCAAACCTGAAGGTTGAAATATACGTTAGGAAACTCTATGTGGTAGTTAATGTCCCGGGCAAACGACGTCAAATAATTATCTTAACCCTTCGTTGAGTGTATTTTCCGATTTTCTAGCTACAGCTGCCTAATGTTCTTTCATATGTCTTTTCTTAATCTTATTCTCAGTCATTTCAAATCGTCTTATATCTAAATATTCCAAATACAGTTCTTTCTTTCTACTATTGTTTTCTTTATATTTTTAGAGGTTTCGCTCCTGATTTCAATTCCTAGTTTCGGTGTTAAAATCACATAAAACAGACAATTGTTCTGACAGACAATTCCTTCTTCTTTTTACATAATTTCTTCATCTTACACTTTTCATGTTTTTTGTTGTTGTTGTTGCTTATATGCTATTGTGCACAAAGTTACTCAGCGAGCATCGAAACCAAATTTTTAACGTTACAAGCCTCCAGACGTACCGCTGATCCACTGGGGGGGGGGGTTCAATAGTATCAAAATGCCTATAAGAAGATAATTTTATTAGATGCTTTATGGATGAATAATCTCGTAACATAGTGGTTAAAACTAGAATTGTTCTTATACTATTACTTACACAAAGCGTTATAGTAATTATGATATAGGGCTATTGAGTTCTCTAGCATAGAGAAATGTTGACTTTAAAATTGATTTGCTTTCTTCATTTGCTGTCCTTCAGTGAGTCAAACGATAGGTTTACGGCCTTAAAACACTAAACTCCAAGGTTCGATTTCACGTGGTGGACAGAGCGCAACTAGCCCATTATAGGTTGCTTTGCGCTAAAACAAAGGACAGGACTTCATTGTAAGTAGATTTTTAAAACTACGAAGACAAATAAATGTATGGTTAAAACGTGTATTTACCTGGATTACCTAGAATTTAAAAAATCACGCCGAGAAATAAACAAATAAATTTACAAGTGTTAATCATATTGAAGTTTAATATTTGTGATCTTATGTTGAATATAATCTGGCCCCAACGTTAGCTCGGCGGTAAGCTTGAAGGATTAAAGCACTAAAATTGGGGGTTCGACCCCCCTCCCCAGTGGTGGGCACAACGCAGATACTCTATTATGTATCTTTTTGCTCTACGACATTATTTATTCAGAAAAAAAAAGAGATTGATACGTCTGTTAAATTTCAAAGCGAAAACTACCATGTCACTTGAATATTTCCACAAACCGGCTTTTTCGTATTGTAAACGTTCTTGTTTCCAGGTCCCTGAGTGAATATTCCTAACAACACTGTTTTAGTGAAGAGCACCAAGAAAAGTAAAAAGTTATGAAATTAAATATTTGGGCCCGGCATAGCCAGGTGGTTAGGGAGCTTGACTAGCAAGCTGCGGGTCACGGGTTCGAATCCCCGTCCCACCAAACATGCTCGCCCATTCAGCCGTGGGGGCATTATAATTTGACGGTCAATCCCTCTATTCGTTGGTAAAATAGTAGCTCAACATAACTTTTCAAAAATATAACAACTATTTTCTAGAATATTTTTGCATCTTCTCATAATGCACAAGTGTTAATGTTACAGTTAAACCTTGTCTCACTACAGGTACCACTGTTGTTGGTAGTTTAAGTATACATTTAATCAAATAACTTTTAGTAAGTGTCAGGGATCAAAATTCAACTATAAAAGTACATA
>NW_013665774.1:123235-129903 GCF_000517525.1 Limulus polyphemus | reverse complement strand
ATCAAATATTTGATATCTCTATGAACTGTGGTGGTTTTACACGTCGCTTACTCTCCTAAATTCAACGACAACCAAACCGCACTATTCTCATAGTTTAACTTAAGTTTCATTCTGTTTATTTATAGACGTTCCTTTATTCACAGTTATTGTTCTATGTTGGACCTAGCAAGGATTTAGAACTATCTTCTATTTATGACTTACTTCGTCACATTCATACTGGTCAATGGTAAGTTTACAGACTTCCAACGCAAAAATTTGGGATTCGATTCTACGAGGGGGAAAAAATAGATAGCTCACTGTGGATATGCACTAAAAGAAAAAAGTTTTGCGAAATATTTTGGGATTTTTTTTTATCAACTGAATTTTCTTTTTCGGTTATTAGTTATTAAAGAAAATATTGCTATTATTCTAATTCCAAAAAGTCACTCTTTAATTGTAGGGCTGGGCGTGTCCTACATGGTTACCATCTAGAACTGCTGACCTGAAGATCCAAGATTTGTCCGTTATACTTTCAACTAAGATGATTGTGATAACTTATATAGCAAGGCTTAACAAAGATAGTTGTTGCTGTTTTGAAGTTAAGCACAAAGCTACACAATGGTCTATCTGTGCTCTGCCCTCCACGGGTATCGAAACACGGTTTCTAGCGTTGTAAGTCCGCAGACATACCGCTGTGCCACTTGGAGCAACTAAGATAGTATAAAAGACTGTAACTCAGGCGTCTCAAAGTTAGTAATTAAAAGACCGTATGTACTTCTAAGAACTATCGCTCATTGTATGGAGAAGGGCTTTTTTCATCTATTCTCCCAGCGAGTCAGCGGTAACTCTACAGACTTACAACCCCGGATTTTTGCGTTGTGAATCTACAGACTTACAATGTAAAAATTCGGGGTTGGTTCCCTGCGGTGGGCAAAGCGTAGATAGCCTATTGTGTAGCTTTGCGCCAAAAAACAAAACAAAGCATCAATAACTGTTTCATTTAATAATAAACTGTGATATAGAGTTTCTAGACTATTAATATGATATTTAACAAAAAGTAGAACCACTGTCAATGTCAGGTCATGAAATCTACATAAATAATATTACACGTTTGTTTGTCTGGAACTTTTCTTGCAAATTTCTCGATCAAACACTACAAATGTCATATCGTTAGAAAGGCCTTTGGCCGAGGAGTCCGTATTGTATATTGGTTTTTTCATTCAGAATTACCTCACCTGTTTTTTAGCTTGGTCAAAGTTTTTAATGCAAAGAATAAGCTACATGATGGCGTAATGTCATTGTCATCACGTGACGATTGGCTTCGATTTAAACTAGTTTTTATTATTAGTTTTTTTATTTGCAAAGTATTTCACACAAACAACACTTAACCTACGTGTAATTTCTTCAAAAAATAAACTTTACACTAAATACAATTTCTATGGGATTTCTCGACTTATTTAGGTCTAAAATATGCATGCACAATTCGTTCAAAATCATATGCTTATCACTTTGTGAACACATATTCAGACGTTTCTGCATTATCAGCTAAGTTTGCCTTCATTACAACTTTACATTTACTTTTCTTTGCAACAGTTTAAGTTAGGTTTGTTTCAAAGACTGTTATAAACACCTTTTAGCTACCTTTTTCTTTACTACGGGTCTTGTTCTTCATTTTTGTTTCTTTGCTTCAACTTGTAAAACCCTATCATACAATGAACGCTCATAACTGTTTCGAACTCTGAACACTATTATAATTAACATTACTTTACTTTACTGTTTACTTAACGTATAGTTTTATCAAATAAAGTTACGTAAAAGTTTTCAAATAGACCAGGATTTACCGATCTAACACATAATGCCTGCAAAAAGCGTAGCTTAAATGCCGTGCGTGAAAATGATAGAATAAGGAAAATTCAAGCGAAGAGCATGAAAACAACCGCAAATGTTTTGTAGGTTGCAGCTAATATTCTGTTAGCATGAAACAATTTATGGTATTATAATTTTTGAATTGAATAAAGAAGAATTATGTGGTATGAAAAATCATACTTACATTCACATATTTATTGCATAAGAAAAAAAAAGAAATAAAATTGCGATTTTACAACATTATTTTGAACTTGAACTCAATGAACAATTTCTTGGATGAAACTATTTTCTTTTGCGCAATTTTAAAACACAGAACCAACCAGGATAACTGATTTCCATGTAATAAAAATATTAGGCTTACTAGTATTTGTTTTACTGCAGTCTTTGGTTTTGCATAAAACTCGCAATAAGGCAAAAGCTCGCTGATGAACGATAATACAAAAACTGAATATGTCATCGAATAAATATTACAGAAAAACATCAATATTGGAAAACAATAACTCATTTTTGAGTCAAAAATCATCAAACAAACGCCACAGTTTTATAATGTTTTTCGTTCTGTATTGGAAATTCAAATTGGTAATTCACAAACAATCATTATGTTTAGTAGTGCGAGGTTATTACACATTTAATCAATGCTAATCTTCACATCCTGAGATTATAACCCCTAGTTAGAGTGCTAAATATCTTAGATTAGGACAACCATCCAGGTAGAATGACAAGGCTGTTGAAACTTCGCTGTGATGAATGTGGTCTCGGACCACCAAGCACATAGAAAGACAAAGTTGTGAGAACTTCGCTGTGATGAATGTGGTTTCGGACCACCATACACATATAAAGACAAAGTTGTGAGAACTTCGCTGTGATGAGTGTGGTTTCGGACCACCATACACATATAAAGACAAAGTTGTGAGAACTTCGCTGTGATGAATGTGGTTTCATGGTTGAACTGATTAAAATAGTGTCAGTTTTCATTATTTGTTGTAGATTGCGGACATTATCATTAATTATTTTTTATTCCATAACGTTTATTACTTGTTAAAGCAATTAATACAGAAAATTTGTTGTGACTTCAAGGTGTGAAAAGTACACCGCCGTTTTTGGATAAAATGACGATAGTTTTACTTGCAATAGAACAATATAAACACACCTAACCAGCTGCAACAAACTTAAATATCTTTAAGTAAAAACATCACCATCAAACTGCAAGAAAGTAAGGTTCTTTCTGGTAAGTGTACAAACATTAAATATTCTTTAAAAGGGTAGTATCAAATAGTATTTTTGCTATGAAGTTATAAAAGCGTTGTTTGATGTAAGGTATTAGCATATTATTAAATTCAGGGTATCTCGTGCAAGTATGAATAAAGTAGCATTTTAAATCTACAGGAAAAAAGGGAAACAGTTAAACGACTTTATATTGCTTAAATTCAACGCTAACATATGACAGATTTCACAATTACCTTGAACTTAGTACAATAAAGAGCATTACGCATGCGTGTATAGGGTTATTAGCGTCTTTTGTTTTATCGAATCATATCGTTGCACTAGACTTAATGTTGCAGGCTAACCCTAAAATCTATAGCGTGCTGAGCTAATTTTTATTTTAAACCTTACTAATATGAATTTTATAAAAGCATTCCTGACTTCACACCAATTTATAAAGGTATATCGTCAAGCACGTCTTATATATATGCATCACATTTTAGAAACAAGATTCGAAAACACCTTTGATAACACATTTTAAACTAGCTCCTGACAGAAACACCCTTACCACAGCAATTTATAAGTTAGGCCTAAGAAGTATTTTTGATAAGGCAATTCGTTTCTAAACAAATACTGAGAAATGACGACATTTGAAACTAGGCTAAAACAAAACGTATCTGGTATCATATGGTCGTTTTTAAGCATGATCGTTTGTAATTTTACTCTAAATAAAAAATAATAGTAGCCACAATTTTAAAAATGTATAGTAATGCCTTCAATAAACAGTGAAGGAAGGTATTTTTATGCCTTTCTCGGCATTAAATGTAGAAATTAAGTTTGGTTTGACTAAGTGAGTTTCTTGTCGTTTCTAGCAACAACAAGAAAGAAGAATATGACAAATATCATATTTTAAAATATAAGTGAACAGATGTTTTATCACCGTTATCATTGTTATGCAATAAATTAAGACCTTTTCTTCTTGAAAGCATCCTATATTAATTCACGAACTGTGTTAGATTTAGAGTAAGGTGTGTAGAGTTAGCAGCACTAAAAGGTGAAATCGAAAGGCCACACACACTCATTATGGTGATTTATGAGTAGGTTTTAGGATCGCTGAACTCGAATATCTTATCGGATTTAAAACTGTATTTATATTTCCATTCACATGCAAGGGGGACAAAAGGTATCAGACGTGCTTACGTACCACGACCGGGTGTTTTAATGGGGCATATTTTTGGGTACAGATTCTCCCTTGGTATAGCTTTAAAAAAATAATTGGGAATATTGGAGAATTTGATGGGTACATCGAGGTCTCTGTGAATCATAATGGGACGTTGAGACCTCTCAGAGGAGCATGGGTGTTTTACCCTAGTAGTTATAATTTATGTGATATATCGTACGTAAATAAGAAATCTGTGAAAAATATTCTGGATCTGAACGCGGTGTTCTCTGGCGGCTCAATGATACGATAGAGGGCTTATAATGGTAGAATTGGAGATTCAAACCACTGTGACGGATACAGCAAGTGTTCTTTATTGATTCAACGTTACGCTAACGTAGGATATTTTTTAGGTCTAAAGAGATCGTTTTAATGACTGTTACTAGTCAGAGAGACCCCAGGTGGAACAGCGGTATGTCTGCGGACTTACAGTGCTAGAAACCAAGTTTCGATACCAGTGGTGGGCAGAGCACAGATAGCGCATTGTGTAGCTTTGTGCTTAATTACAAACAAACAATGCTAGTCAGAGAATATGAATATACGCATACCCATTGTTTGTTTGTTTGTTTGAAGTTAAGCACAAAGCTATACGATGGGCTATTTGTGCTCTGTCCACCACGGGTATCGAAACCAGGTTTCTAGCGTTATAAGTCCGCAGACATACCGCTGTGCCACTGGGGGGCTACACATACCCATAAATGATTGTCAAAGTATTGTTTACCTCCCTGAAAAGGTAGCAACAAAACATAATACATTCGTAACATTGATCAGACTAGAAGGCGTGCCTTTGTTTCTCTACTTTGTCATTCTAATATTTGTACCAGCTAATGTCATTTCTAGATGAAATTAAACCATACTGTTTAGATGCCTTATTTTAGTAACAATATATATATATTAACAATCAAACAAGAATTAGATATATATTTTTATTAGCTCAACTTGGAAACAAATACTTTACAATCAAGGAGGAATTAAACACTTGGTGCTATTACTTTAATTTAAAACAAATACTTTACAGTCAACCAGGAATTAAATATGTGTTGCTCTTACTTTAATTTAAAATAAATAATTTACAGCCAAGCAGCAATTCAATTTTAATATAAATAATTTATAATTAACCAGGAAGTAAACATTTGGTGCTATTTCCTTAGCTTTAAAATAAATACTTTACAATGAACCAAGAATTAAATATGTGTGTTGCTCTTACTTTAATTTAAAACAAATAATTTACAGCCAAGCAGGAATTCGATTTTATTACTCGTCAGTACCTCTACTAGCTTACCCTCAAATTGAAATGCTTTTAAGCAGGATTAGAGTAAATTAATTTATGAGACCTTGGGCGTGGTCAAATATATCAATCGAAAAGGTTTGACCTCCTGAGTCCAAAAGTGTAAATCGGTTAAGAGATGACGGAGCTATGAGCTAAAAGTTTGTACTTGAAGAAAACAAAAAAACAAAGCCATTCTATGAGCCATTATGCCGGGGGATAAAAACCAAGGTACCTACAGAATTATTTGTGGGATAGCAAGCCTTTGTAAATCGGTTGTTTTATTCTCTTTGTGCTTAATGATGCTAATATCAAGCGATAAATAAGTGAATGTCTCAAAAATGTGTTGATAATGATAAATAATGATTTGGTTAATAATCGTTTTTTTTTTAAATATTTTGGCAGATTAAGAGCATTGAGTGCCGAAGCAGCGGGAGTTGGTGAGGACAGTAGCTCCTTTGAAGAGTATGGACGATTAACGGACCCAAGGTCACTTGTTCAAGCCATGGCCAAGCGCAAAAGCAATCAAGCTGAGCAGGAAGGGAGGATCCCCACTTCCCTATTTATTCTCAGGGAGGACAACATTATCAGGAGATATACAAAATTCATCATTGAGTGGCCATATCCTTTCATGTTGAACTTCGCATTATTCTGCTCTTCCCAAACTTTCACTCCAAGTTAGGTTGTGTTCTTTAAATATTTTCAAAACACTATTTTTGCTATTCAACTTAGGGTCTGTTAAGAAAGTAGGATAATATGCCAGGAACCTGAAAGTTGAACACAACCATTTTTATTTCAACAAATAAATCCATCATAAGTTTGTCAATCGGCAAGAGATAAAACTAATTTATGAATTTGATCTTTTAAATATTAGTGAGATTGGAGGAAACTTGCTCAGCTATATGCTTATTTCGAACTATTTTTACAATCCTATGAAGTATAAAATGCCGTCAAATAACGTATTTGTTGTTTCTACTGATTGATCACTGAAAATTAAATCACTAAATATTTATATTAATTTGCATTTAATAGATATGTTCACTGGAGTTACAAAACGCAAATTTTTAAAACTTCTGGTGGAACTTTCTTTAGAGTTAAAATGTAGATTGTTAAATCATTTTAATAGAATTCGAT
>NW_013665774.1:112201-122235 GCF_000517525.1 Limulus polyphemus | reverse complement strand
TTAAACTTATATTAAAGTTTTTCTTCATTACCCATTTAAGCCGTCTCCAGCCATTATTTTAATAGAATGTTCTCTTGAGTTACAGACTGTATATTATTAAAGCATTTTAGTAGAATATTATCTGATGATACAAAAGCTAGATTGTTGAAGTATTCTACATTACACATTCTATATTCTATATCATTAAAGCATTCTGGTAAGAAATTCACTGGAGTTACTGAATATAGATTATTAAAGTATTTCAATCGAATAATCCCTGACCTCATAGATGAAAGAGATTCATTACAATCTAAGGGTTTGGTATGATAATTTCTGATTATCAACTGTTGTATTATTATTTAGAGAAATACGTGAAACCCTTATTTTCTATGTTTAATATTGAAAAGTATAGTTGTAAGTAATCCATCATTCTCCTTTATCTGATCAATTAAAAAGTGCAAGTGAGGCCTTCTGAGAAGTGAAAATACATAGAACATGACTACGTCATGAGGTATTTCTAGTTTATGCCACTTATTGATCATCGACCTTTGTTTAAGTGTAATGTAACATTTTTGCACACTAGCAGATAAGGCTTAAACAAATGTTTTCTAAGTCTAGATTAGCGTACAGGTGGGAGATATTTTAACCCAAACCATATCTCATCTCCAAATCACCTTGCACAAACCATATCTCATCTCCAAATCACCTTGCACAAACCATATCTCATCTCCAAGCCGCCTTGCACTAACTATATCTCCAAGTCACCTTGTACTAATCATACCTCATCTCCAAGTCACCTTGTACTAATCATACCTCATCTCCAAGTCACTTAGAACTAACCATATCTCATCTCCAAGTTGCCTTGCACTAACCATATCTCATCTCCAAATCACCTTGCACAAACCATATCTCATCTCCAAGTCACCTTGCACAAACCATGTCTCATATCCAAGTCACTTAGAACTAAGCATATCGCATCTCCAAGTCATCTTGCTCTACAACAGAGATTCAGTGAAACGACCCATATACGTTGAGACATGTGGATTTAGTACTTAAAGAACGCAGTACACATATAAAGGTTACCGTTTCAAATAAACATGTTATAAAAAATTAGCACACTCCAAGGAAACAAATACGGGTTTAATTCCAATAGACACTACACTTGTTTTTGGCAAGGTGAGGATTCACACTCTAAGAAAACAAATAAGAGTATGATTCCAATAGACACAACCCTTGTTGTTGAAAGGGTGAGCAATTCGTACCTTAAAAGTATCAATTGAGAACAACAACAATAAAAAAAGCTCACGCTCCTACTATGTATGTAAAGTTATGAATTTGTAAATAAAGTGGAAGTCATATAAATAGATTCTTAAAAATAAAAGAACTGTAGAAACACAAGCACTCAGTTTTACAGTAACATAATATTTTTTGAATATATTTTTGAAACTAGAGTGGAACTTCTATGTATTCTCTTAGATTATCGCGCATATTCTTCATTGCAGTGTTCGTAATTTTATGCCTCGTCAAAAATTTGAAAAACTGGTAAAAGCATTTTGCTTGCGGAGTGTTTACGTAATCGATTTAGACCAGTTTTACACGTTTGTACCTGTGTCGTCCATATCCAGTGTGAACGTGCCAACTCGTTAACTAAATTGCTGGAAAAAGCGTTTCGATTATTATATTCAGAGTTCTATCGCAGTGGCGTCACATACACCGATCGCTCTTTCCCCAGGTTTTCCTAACCATTCATTCACAGTTCAACTTGCCCATATCGCTAGGGTAAGTTGGTTTTATATAGATCAAGATTCGTCATTCCTATGATAGTCTTTGACACGGTGGTAGAGAGATTAACGATGTTTGTACACTAGACAAATAAAAAAGAACAAAAATAAACTCATCGAGACATAGCAAACTCATCACGAGATTACCCCGCGCTTACCTCAAGGGAATGTTGTGTGTGTGGATGTATGTATACATGCATATGTATGTATATATATATATATATATATATACTTTAATGTCAAGGCGGATCTTTTATAACAGAAAAACAGAGTAAATATATATATGATTTTCAAAGCTTCGTCATATGCCTGAAGTACTGCATACTTGTACTGATGGTGCGTCAGTCACAGGGTGTTTTCTGTCTGTACTCATTCTGTGAATTACGCTTCTGTGAAGTGTGGAAATATCTGCATTCACTGAAATATAGATTAAATGTATATTTATTTGGTATTTCGCCGAAAAACAGCTGGTCTTTAAAGAGTAAAAACAAACAAACTTTATATATTAGTGAAAATAAAACAGTGTTATCTTTCAAATTCGATGACGAGGAACCCACTTTGAGACTAATAATGGCTGGAGACGGCTTGAATGGGTAATGAAGAAAAACTTTATTATAACAGCAAATGTACAACGTTTCGACAAGGTTTTGTCATCATCAGGTAGCACTTACAACGCTAGAATCCGGGTTTCGATACCTGTGGTGGGCAGAACATAGATAGCCCATTGTGTTTTTAAGTTAAATATCAACATGACATTTTCTGTCTTTTAATGATCTATTAATCACGTGTTGCTTTATATACGTACTAAACGTTGTGGAGCGTGGTTCAGGTCAATTTATTATAAGGTCAATCAATTCACGACCTATTAATCATGGATTGCTTTATATACGTACTAAACGTTGTGGAGCGTGGTTCAGGTCAATTTATTATAAGGTCAATCAATTCACGACCTATTAATCATGAATTGCTTTATATACATATTAATATACATATACATGTAGTATGGTTCAGGTCAGTGAATTATACTGTAAAACACGTCCACGTGTTGTTAGAGTAGCGTGAAGTGGTCGACGTATATATCGAATTCCTACACATTCTGTCATTACCATGTAGAAAGCATTAAAGCAACTTCCAAATATCATACAAAGGCTTTTTCTTTTTGAATCTATCTAAAACGGCTTTGAAAATTTAAAACGAATAAGTCCGATAGACTTTACTGTTTCAACACTGGGGTAGGTAAATAAACTGATAACAATATCTCGTGTCTTCTTCATCTGGAATATAGATGCTGCAGATTTATACCCATAGTTCCTGTGTAATTTTTACATTTTCTATTCCTATAGATGCTGCAGCTTTATAGCTACAGTTCCTGTGTAATTTTTACATATTCTATTCCTATAGATGCTGCAGCTTTATAGCTACAGTTCTTGTGTAATTTGTACATATTCTATTCCTATAGATGCTGCAGATTTGTACCCATAGTTCCTGTGTAAATTTAACATTTTCTACTCATATAGATGCTGCAGATTTATAGCTACAGTTCCTGTGTAATTTTTACATTTTCTACTCATATAGATGCTGCAGATTTATACCCATAGTTCCTGTGTAAATTTAACATTTTCTACTCATATAGCTGCTGCAGATTTATAGCTACAGTTCCTGTGTATTTTTTACATTTTCTACTCATATAGATGCTGCAGATTTATAGCTACAGTTCTTGTGTAATTTGTACATATTCTATTCATATAGATGCTGCAGATTTATACCCACATTACATACGAAAATTTTGAGATCTCATATAAATGGGATACACAATGCATTATTGAGTTCTTTAGAAATTTTCGATCGTTAACAACCTAATTATGTTGTGTTTTAACTGCAAGTGTTCGTTGCCGTAAAGGTTTATTTAATTTTCCAGAAGATGTAGAGCTAGAGAAACTCTCCTAGTTAACGAACACAGGTTAAATTCATTTGTCAAGTACATGTTACGTTTGAAAATTAGGTTAGTTATTCTCTACGCTCGCTACAAATGGATGGTTGAAAACTGTGGAATTAATCTCGTTTTTTTTTGTTTGTGTTTTTAGGGGGGAATACTGTTTTACTAGGAATAAATGCCATTGTAATACCCATCATATATGTTTTTCTACTTTTCTAGTTCTTATATTGGTTTTGTTATATGTAAAAAAACAAACAGAAACGTCCTAATTAAAGAACTGATAATGTTTAAGTGTTTTTATGTAGCTAAGGTTTTTGTCGTAATTGTACAACAACAATATCAGAATTCAAGACTGTTTCCTTTATGACAGGTTGTTTGTCTGTTTTTTGATTTTGCGCAAAGGTACTCGAAGGATATCTACGCTAGCCGTCCCTAATTTTGAAGGGATAGACTGGAGGGAAAATATCTAATCAACACACCCACCTACCAC
Source organism: Limulus polyphemus (assembly GCF_000517525.1). Classification (NCBI taxonomy): domain Eukaryota; kingdom Metazoa; phylum Arthropoda; class Merostomata; order Xiphosura; family Limulidae; genus Limulus; species Limulus polyphemus. The sequence goes on along the minus strand of NW_013665774.1, from coordinate 118,049 downwards.
TAACTCTAGTTATACTCTTTACATATGAATAGTGCGATCAACCTTTACATTATAATGCTCCCACGACTGAAATGGCGAGCATATTTGGTGATGGGTTTCGAGAAGCTGTAACTATGGGTATTCCAGTTGCCATAGTAACAACTAGACATGACAGAAACTCCCTCAAATATTTAATGTTGCTGTTGCTGACATGTATGGATTAAACAACTCGTGTGTTCCCAGAACATCAAAGTCATTAATATGTATGCGTTAGCCTACATTCTGTCAATTTCGAAGTTACTTTAACCCTAGTTTGAATAAGTATTCAGTGATATTATCTTATTTTACTTTTTGTATGTGATATGCAATAAAGATAGCATAGTCTAAGCATTATTATAATATATATATAAATTATAAAAACAATTCCCGCTAAGTGACTTGAAACAGAATTAGCTGCAACTTTTCCCTATAGTTTTAAAAGCATGCTTGTTAACGTTTCTATAATCAAATATAAATTTATAGCTCGTCTTTGAACATTCCTCGGCTAAATACTTTTGCCTCGTAAACTGTTTACTCGCAAATTGTTTACTCTAGAAACGGTGGTCACTATTAAAGAAACTGGTGTTTTATATGTGTATGTACAATGTAGAATTTTAATCTTCTCAGGTGTTAAACTCTTTAACTCTAATTTATCAAAATTAATTCGGAGAAGTACAAATTAGCTACGGTGACTAAATGAATGCTTCAAATCTTTGAGTAGCAAGGCTTCAAACGAATGACAAGTATAACAGACAAATGAAAAGGTATTTGTATAGTAGTTGGTTTGCTTGTTTTTGAATCTTTTCTCAAAGCCTTTTCCATAGGTGTCACTAATTTCGAATTGGCAGACTTGGGGGAATATCACGCTTTATTTGATGTCAGGGGAAGTGGTAATATTCGACAGTAGTTAAAGAATGAACTTGGCATCCAAAATGATGCTGCCTCACGCTGACTGGCAGCTTCAGAGGAAAGGGGAAGAGTAGAGACATCCACGAAGCGGAAACAGAAGGTGCTACTGTTTTAGAGGGTGAGTGACATTATAGTTACACAAAATGGCACTAGAGAGCGTGTTGGTAGAAGAGGGTTGTTTGTTATTAAGCACAAAGCTACATCGAAACTTGGTTTGTAGCGGTATAAGTCTGCAGACATACCGCTGTGACACTGGGGGGGGGCGGTAGAAGAGGGTAGGATGACGAGGTCATCAGCAAAGATAGTTCGCCAGCTAATCACCAAAGGGTGATGTAGATCAACGTGTCTCAACATGTTATCAACTTTGTAGTAGCAATTAAAGTCATAAAATCAATATTTTATTTAATTTGCATAACGTTGTTTTTACAGCTATCACTACTGAAAAGTTTTTTTCTATCACAATTACAGTTTTGCTTTATAAGTAAAACGTTAAATCTGGTATTTTATTATCTAATTCTTATCAACTTGATAGTTTTCGCTTATATATTTAATTGCATTGGGTATGTTTTACAGAGGCAGATGGTGTTGCTGTAGGTGGACAGTGTTACTATAGTTCCATAATGCTGCATACCTATGCTTTACAAAGGCGTATGATGCTTCTATAGACAGACAGTGTTACCATACTTTCGTAGGATTCCATGCAGATGTCAGTTTGTCTCAACTTATGTTTATAGTTTTCATTTATATATTTAACTATATTGCATGTGTTTTACAAAGGCGGATGGTACTAGGTGGATTGTGTTAGTAAGGTTAGTGCTGCTAGGGCAGATGGTGCTTCTATAAACGGATAGTTCAATAGGATGATGAACTCATCGTAAGATGTCTCAACTTGGGATTATGTCATCAATGTCTAAATTTAATTATATGTCATAAAAGTTACAGGCAAAACTATTATTTGAACAAGACAGTTAGAATAGCCAATTGTGTTTTAAGTATAGATTTAGTACACATTTAACGTACTGATTGTACTTTCGTTTCTATATTTAATTTGTTTTACATTCTTTCCTATAATTGAAATATTGTATAACATCTTTTCGTTCTTAGAAGGACGCTTATTTGCATTACTAAATGATATATAATAATTTCATTTTTACCTTTATAAGTTGATTTGTTTCTAAAGTTTAACGGATCTAGGTGAATAATTACGTTTAACTATTATTATTCTTACCTTTCTGTAGATATTTTACAAACCTTTATCTAGAGCTTGTTATTTGCTGGTTTGAAACTTTATGTATATAAGCTCGATTAGTAATATTCTTACCATTTCGAAAAACGAGCGTTTACTGCAGATAGGTCGCTCTTTCAACCTATTGCTGACACATCCCAGCTGATGGCAAGTTGAGATGGCTTCATCCTTGTGTAAAACCAAATGACGTGTTCGCCTGAGGCTAAAACCCCAAACAGTGTATCTAAGTTTTCGAACTTCAAGACAGACTAAAAGCTCGAAAAACTTTGATTGTTAGGAAATACAAACGACCATTGGCAGGAGAGATCGTCACGTGACATTTTAAAACTGCCAGAATGAAAGGCTAATAGCATTGAAAGTAAAGGTTTGGAATTAGAAAAATTTGTATCACACAGTAAAACATTACACAGCATGAATATCAAAAGTACTTAACACACTCATGTACGTATGGCAAAAGTACCTAACGTAGTCATGCATTATGTCAAAAGTACCCAACGTATGTCAAAAGCACCTTACGTGGTCACATACGTATGTCAAAAGCACCTTACGTGGTCACATATGTATGTCAAAAGTACCTAACGTGGTCATATATGTATATCAAAAGTACCTAACGTAGTCATGTATTACGTACAAAGTACCTAACGTAGTCATGTATCATGTACAAAGTACCTAACGTAGTCATGTATGTATGTATATCAAAAGTACTTAACACAGTTATGTACGTATGTTAAAAATACCTAACTTAGTCATGTATGTATATGACAATTACCTAACGCAGTCATGTATGTGTGTCAAAAGTAATTATTGTAACCATACACATGTTTTTACGAATTTCATAATCTACTCTGTTTAACTAACAATACTATTTATTCACATTATAAGAATATAGGCACAGGAAGGTTCAAAGCATTATTTATTTCTCTTCAAGAGAGATTGGTTGGTATCGGGATAGTTTATGTAGCATTTAATGTATATAAACGCAATGCACTTATAGATCTAATGTTTTAAATATATAAATAAAATCTGTTTGTTTTTTGAATTTCGCGCAAAGCTACACGAGGGCTATCTGCGCTAGCCGTCCCTAATTTAGCAGTGTAAGACTAGGGGGAAGGCAACTAGTCATCACCACCCACCGCCAACTCTTGGGCTACTCTCTTACCAACGAATAGTGGGATTTACCGTCACATTATAACGCCCCCCACGGCTGAAAGGGCGAGCATGTGCGGTGTGACGGGGATTCGAACCTGCGACCCTCAGATTGCGAGTCGAGCACTTTAACCACCTGGCCATGCCGGGCCAAATAAAATCTATAAACATAAGTTGAGACAAATTGAAATCTGTATACAGTCCTACGGAAGTAGAGTAACACTGTAAATATTTGTAAATTTTGTAAATGTTTTTACATTGTTTCAAGAGTAGTTGTTTGGTATCGGGACAATTTATTTAATGAAATATAACCAGATATTGTTCTCTTATTTTCTATTATCATTAGTCGTTGTTTTCTAATTGATGGGGATTAAGGTTTCAATAGAACATTCAAACAAATTCGAATCGCACTACGTATTTTATAAAACTATTATACTTTATCCTATAGGATGACGAAGAAATGTCAATAGTATAACTTTTTCATAGGCACTGGTCTTCGTTTATTAGGTCAATATATATATATATATATATATAGAACAATGCTTATAAAGTGCATTCTTGCGGCTGTATACTAAATTAAACGCAAACTTCGCGCCAAACGAATGTTAAGGAATGTTTGGCAGTATTGGCAATTATACTACTAGTAGTGTTTTGGTTGAAGTCAAGCACAAAGCTACACATTGGGCTATCTGTGCTATGCCCACCACGGGTATCGAAACCCGGTTTCTAGCGTAGTAAGTCCGCAGACATACTGCTGTGGCACTGGGGGGGGGACACTATTAGAAGTGAGATTGGAAAGACTTTATTGTAGAATCAACTCGAGTAGACGTTTCTAGGAAACAAAAGGCTACCTGTAATGAATCTTGTTGAGTCAATTGTCAATTCAAAACGTTAATATAATGGACACGTTGATTCTGTTCTTGTATGTTCTTTTCTACGTTACCTCTTGTGTTTTTATAAAGCTCTAAATTAAGTAATAGGTTATGTAATATTTCTATCACTCTTTTTTTTCTTAGAGATTTAGGTATCTTCACAGCTCAAACTGTTTTTAATGTCATTAGTTAATTTAAATTTACCTTCGAGCGAGCGTAGCCTTATGGTTAGCTTGCCGGAATGTGAATCCGTAAGTTCATGGTTCGTGTCCCCTTGCTTTAAAATCGCGCGCCGCACTTTAGACCGTGGATGCGTTATAATAGTGACTTTCAAATCTCACTATTCACTTAGAATAGCCCAAGATTTGGCGGTCGGTGCTATTAACTAGCTACATTGTTATTATTCTATGTCTCAAGAGTAAAGAAAGTCTTATGGATCTTTAGGTGAATTTATTAAAAAATAAAACCGTTTTCCCGTACTTCTTGTAGACATTGCTTGTAGCTCTCTTTTTGACAGTTCCCTAGGTTTCTCGCTGTAACAGCGGTAAGTCTACGGATTTACAACGCTAAAATCAGGGGTTCAATTCTCCCTCGGTGAGGCTTTGCTCTAAGAAACACACACACTGTTTCGTAAAGTAAACACGCCGTGTGTTTTTAAATAATTCTTATAAGTTACTTTCATTAAACAAGAGACGTAGATTATGATATACTAAATTTTCAACATTTTATTCTTAATAGAGAACCTCAAATATATTAACAACGTGTTTTTGTACTCAAAGCAGTTAAACGGACTCTTTAACTTGCATATGAATTTAGCTATCTCAAGTTCTTTTATTAAGTGCTTGAACGCCGTTTTTAAGTAATGAAAATATAATAATTCCATAGAACTTATTAAGTGGAGTTTCAAACGCTTGAATTGATAATATTCTCAAAATTTTTTTTTTATTGAATTATCTTCATTGTCTTTTCGTAGATCGTGGGATGCTAATTCTTATCATTCATGACAGTAATGATAATGCATTTTTTTGTGAATTAAATGAGGAATATATACATAGATTCGGTTTCCTATGGGTTTTGAACGAGAAAAGTCACAAGTAGCTTATTTATTTTAAATAATTCTTTTTGGTGCGAATGTTTGGCAGCTTGTCTCATTTAGACACAAACTGATCAAACAGGAAACAAATTAATTTAAGCATATCATATAGAGCCGTGTTCTCTTTCACCTCATTGGCACAGCTGTAAGTCTGAAGGCTTATAACGCTAAAACACAGGTTTCAATATTCGTGGTTGTCACAGCATAGATAGCACATTGTTCATCTTTGTGCTTAACATTTTTTGCACATTTTCTTACAAAATATATCACCTAGACAATATTCTAAGACTGCAGTGATAAATTGTTCTTAATATTCTGACTTTACAGTTTTTCATATCTAAATATCATTGGTAAGTCAAAGGAAATACAAATATAGTATATATATATATATATAGATAAAACTAAATGTGAAAGTATTCAAATAAACCTTTTTTAAACTTTCCCAGTAACTTGCAAGTCCAAAAGTTCGCAATTTTGAATTTGAAATATTATATTATTTTGTAATGAACAAAATAATTATAAAAAACTCCTTGACTTACCAAATGGCCCCCGTGGCACAGCGGT
>NW_013665774.1:106450-111976 GCF_000517525.1 Limulus polyphemus | reverse complement strand
AAATGTGAACGTATTCAAATAAACCTTTTTTAAACTTTCCCAGTAACTTGCAAGTCCAAAAGTTCGCAATTTTGAATTTGAAATATTATATTATTAAGTAATGAACAAAATAATTATAAAAAACTCTTTGACTTACCCAATGACTTGCAAATCCAAAAGTTCGCAATTTTCAATTTAAAATGTTGTATTAATTAATAATATTAAACAAACTCATTAGAGCAAAATAGTTGAACTTACACAACGATTCTTTAATGTATGATACTATCCCACCCACACTGAAGAATAAAATTTAGATTATTCCAACATCTGTATATTTTTATTTGAAAACAATTTCAAAGATTCTTTTATACGAACTGGAATGTTTTCACTCTATTTGCAGAATTAGTTAGCACTGTTAATCTCTATACGAACTGGAATGTTTTCACTCTATTTGCAGAATTAGTTAAGCACTGTTAATCTCTATACGAACTGGAATGTTTTCACTCTATTTGCAGAATTAGTTAAGCACTGTTAATCTCTATGGGAATTGTTTTTGTGTTGTTTTTTTCACTCTATCGGTAGAACTAATTATAACTTAAAGAGTATGCTATAAAGTTTGCTTTTTAATTAGAAAGGCACGTTATTTTTTAAGACTGGTAACAGTAGCCTTACCTATTTTTATAATCAAATATTTGAAAAAATTGATTTGAACTTAAGTAACAAATTAATCCATCATGGAAATACTTACTAAATGTATCTCAATATTTTCTGTTCATAATTTTTTATTTTTCTCTTTTTTTTTGCTATACCTTGTACAACATACTGCCTTCGATTCGATAAGCTTATTGGCCAGTTAAACATTGCAAGTACTTCTGAGTTAATTACTTGTGTTTGTTTCATCATTAGGCATCACGGAATCTAAAACTACGTTACAATTAAAGTAGAGTTACGTCAAACGTGCTGATTAAAAAACAAAAGTTAATGTTAAATATATTTATATCTTTCCATAGGGAGTTAAACATTGTATTTCCTATATATTTTTTCTTCCTCTTTCCAAGAAATATAATTGTGTGTCACCTATTTATGCCTTGGTCCAACTCACTCCTTTGTCTCCTCATTTTGTTGATTTAGACCATCGTTTCTATTTGAGAGGCCAAAGTTCAAACAGAATGAAAGTATGTATTTTGGCTTGTATTTTCCTTATACTTCCATTAATCCAAATAAGACTTGGCACAATGACACCTTGTGACAACTCCTATAGACCAAGGTAGCCAGATTCAGGAGTTGTGCCTTGTTGTAAAAGAATCGCAATTTATGTAATAGGAAGCTATGAACCTATACACATTGTCTGCGTATGTAAACATTACAAGAGGTCTTTATTAATAGTACTTCGATTCACACAATATTCCGTGTCGAATAATAGGTCTTATTTTCCCGAATAATAGCTACAAAATTTTTGTCATTGTGAATAACCTATTTAGCATTTACGCATGAACTGACTGTTCTAGGTATTCTAAAGTCACAATGTAATAGTATGTTGATACTGTGTTAAGTGTCTAAAAGGTATATTTATACTCTCACCCTCTCCTGCCTAAAATACCATCATCTTTTGAACTCTACAGCATTCTGAGGATTTTATCGAATAAGACAGATGGTGGGTGACATATTTCTAGTTTAAATATACGTATATTTTTTACTGTTATGCTTTGCTTTCGAATGCTTTTTCAATATCGGATTTGTTGCTGTATTTTTGCTACGTTTTTCATTTAGTTTTTGCTCCGTTATTTGCTGGTGTTTTGAGCTTCGAGCTACGCTTGTTATTGTTCACTTATGTTTCTTTTGTTGTTTTTATTTATTAGATTGTTTGGTCTTGTTATGAAGGGAACCTTCAATACGTTTAATAACACGTTCAACTTCTGTGTAAAGTTATCAGAAGTGAACAACCTTCGGTTGAACGTGGAGGGAACTTTCCTTTTGCTAAACGTAACTGTGTAATCAAATCTCCAGCTAGAAGAAAGTAGTTCCTGCTAGAGATTCAGTGGAAAGAAGATGAGATAAGCCTAGTTTCAGAGAATATATGAATTACACAAAGGGACGAGGACTGATCGATGATGTCTGCGCGCTGGCTATTTGCCAGAGAGAATTTGTTCTACTGCTCGGCGTCTTGTCGTTTGTGGGTCAGCGATGCTTGCTCATGCATGCTGGGTGAATCAGCATTTCGATTTTGTTGAAAATTCCTGAACAAATAAAAAAACACTAAATTATCAGATGCGCTTTTTTCTCTCAATGAAACATAAAGTCTTGTTTGAAGGACGAGTAAATACAACCACAGTGATGCTCATGATTTTTAATGTCTACCGAGTAACATGTGCTATTTTAAGTCTAGAAAGTAATGTGCAGATTTGTCATGTTCCGAAGGAAAGAAAAGTAATTGAATAGTGATCTATCTTTCGTCGTCATTGAGTATATTTTTATCTGTTTTGGTCGTAAAGTAAATAAACCGCGATTGCAAAACATGGATAATTTGAGCTCTTTCCGAGTAAGAGAGGGTAACGCTAAAAATATGTCAACCTTAAGATAAAATTGCATTTTCTTCAATATTTAAGAAATATGCATATTAAATTTTTAATTTTAGTTACATAACTGAATGATTTCTAAGTTATTTCCAAAAACCTGTAAATGAAAACAAAGAAAAACGTACTGTAATATGTCATTCTCACTACATCTGTCATATCCAGTGCTGACGAGGTATTTCTTACAATACCAGTGTTCATCAGGCTGGCTGGGATGTGACAGATGGGGTAGTGGTCTAGACCTATATGCATTATCAATTATCACGAACAACAAGTGTTAGGGTGTGAACCGGCTTACTCAGGTGTAATTATTGTCAATTTTTCATTTGTGTTGGACTAAATCTAGAACACAACTTCCAAAAGGGATGAAAATTTTAATGAATTTATGGTATAAGCGTCTGAAGTGTAATTAATTGTCCTTAGAAAGTCAAAACATTGAATATATTGTCAAGACTTTATGAAATTATGACAACTAATTATAAATGAGTTTGATAATTGTTTCATAATAATTAAAATTAAGAAATGATTTATTTTAAAAGAATTATTATAAACGTATTTATAAAACATTTTGTGGAAGAGGACATTTACTCTTTCATTTATGTACTTCACATACAAAAGTAATAAATATTTATGTACTTCACATAGAGAAATAACAAATATTTATGTACTTCACATAGAGAAATAACAAATATGTGTGTATTTTATGTAGAGAAATAACAAATATTTATGTACTTCCCACAGAGAAATAACAAATATTTATGTACTTCCCACAGAGAAATAACAAATATTTGTGTACTTCACATCGATAAAAAACAAATATTTGTGTACTTCACATAGAGAAATAACAAATATTTATGTACTTCCCACAGAGAAATAACAAATATTTATGTACTTCACATAGAGAAATAGCAAATATTTATATACTTCACATAGAGAAATAACAAATATTTATGTACTTCACATACAGAAATAACAAATATTTATGTACTTCACATACAGAAATAACAAATATTTATGTACTTCACATACAGAAATAACAAATATTGCGCATATCTCTTAATTCTGTTGATGTCGGAATTTATGTTGGCTCTAACTGAAATTGAGAGATGATTCAATAATTGTCACAATCATATGTTGGCTCTAACTGACAATCAGAGATGATTCAAGAATTGTCTCCCTCATATTTTGGATCTAACTGACGTTCAGAGATGATTCAAGAATTTTCAACATCATGTATTGGATCTAACTGAGAATCAGAAATGGTTCAAGAATTGTCACCATCATGTGTTGGCTCTAATGAAACTGAGAAATGATTCAAGAATCGTCACCATCATATGTTGGATCTAACTGACAATCAGATATGATTCAAGAATTGTCACCATCATATGTTGGATCTAACTGACATTCAGAGATGATCCAAGTATTACTACCATCATATGTTGGATCTAACTGACAATTAGAGATGATTCAAGAAATATAACTATTATATGTTGGATCTAACTGACATTCAGAATTGATTCAAAATGATTACCACCGAATGTTGGATCTAAATCAGCCATAAGGATCGTTCTAAATGTCTATTATATCTATTTCAGTTATAATGATTGTTCTATATGTTTATCTTAAATCTATTTCAGCTACAAAGATCGTTCTCAATGTTTATCTTACATTTAATTCATCTATAAGGATCGTTCTAAATGTTTGTTATATCAAACAAGCTGAAATACCCATCAACTGATGGGGAATGTTTAAACCTAAATAAAACAATGTAATTTTAACATCAATCATATATTTCAAAATAATAACTTGAACATAAACTCAAAAGTTTTGAATTATAGCAAAGCTTCTTCATAAACGCCATTTGTAGTTTGCTTTCCATCTATCAACAAGTAAAGATTTTAAGGTGATCCACCCTTGAACAATCTACATCTTCTTGACAATGAGAAAAGCATGGTTGTTTGAGAAACAATCCAGCAACTTTCATACTTTTACCTTGAATCCCTATAGAATATTGTTTAAAGCGTCAATCTGCCAAGATTGTTTGATATTGACTCAATAGGCTGGAAGTAATTAATCAACGGGCTTTGTAAAATCGAAATAGGGTTACGTTCAATTTTGGTTGAGATTAGCCCAATAGGCTAGGAGGAGTTAGGGTGCAAATAAACATATATTTTGTCATTATATATATCTATATATACTATCTGAATTACCCGGCGTTGCACGGTGAAAATTTAGATTTGAAATGTATAGATTAGTATTTTTTTTCAACAAATTATTCAGTAAGTAGACAAAAGCTGTGATGCGAGAAATAAAAAAGCATTTAATCAAACAAGACTTTATTTGAAATTAGATCATGTTTGAGCTTATCTTGTTCTTTGAGCCTGAAGTCGTACATCATGTTGCTCCTCTGTTTCCTGCTCTCTGTAAGTTATTTGTCTTAATTTTTGTGCTTGAAGTTTTGTGCTTAAGTTTCTTATTGTCTATATCCAGCTTGCCTTGATGATTCTGACTGAACTCTGGCTTTGTGCTGTTCAACAGTTTCTTGCTGTCTTTGAGTAGCCTGCCTTTCAGCTTGAGCTCGAAGTCTAACTTTACGTTATTCCAAAGTCTCTTCCTGTATTTGAGCAGCCTGTCTTGCAGCGTGTGCTTGAAGTATTTGATCGCGTTCTTCTTCTGTTTCAGCTGCTCTTTGTGCTTGCATTCTTTTAGCGGCAGAAGACTTTCCATAGAAAGGGCGTTTCTTGGGTGGCATGATCACTTGTATCACTAAACAATAATTTGTAATTCACAAAGATACTAAATCACTTATGAAACCACTGAGCACTATTTAAAGAAAACTGTTTTTGGAAATACCGAATTGACAGCAAGGTGATCTGAATGTCTCCCGCCATAACGCTTTCTATGTGCAAAACGTGCTTATGTTTGTATGTTTATTACAAAAAAGATGGTGCAATAATAATTAATTGTCAATTTG
>NW_013665774.1:73158-105993 GCF_000517525.1 Limulus polyphemus | reverse complement strand
TATATATATATATAGATTCAGCTATCAGGATCATTCTAAATGTTTGTTATCTTAAATCTAATTCACTTATAAGGATCGTTCACGAATGATATTTACAGTTACTTCATATTTCCTGGTTGATATTTGTATGTAATTACCTTTTATCGAAACGTATTATATTCATACCACAATATTAATACTGGCGTAAAGTTATAAGGTACAATAAATTTTGTACATAATTATAGGTAGAACGTAAACACGGTATTTTTTTAATTACTCGCATAATTGTTAATTATTATAAATTAATGGATAGAGTGAGCCACATCCAAGTTTATACTCTTCTGACAATATTTGTTTAGACGCTTGTAGTTAGACGATGCTTTAATCTTGAGAAATAAATTCTCGCTTCTCTTTGACATTCACGATTGTAGAAAGTCCGTCGCGTAGTCGAGTTCAATTATCAGCACTCTCTATTGGAGGAGTTTGAATTAAATTCATGAAAGATTCCTCATGGAATTTAAAAAGAATGCGTTTCACGTGCACTGGTGATGTAAGCTTCTCGTAGCACGTGAGATGGTTACTTGACGAACGCCTTTAAAATTATTGAAAAAACTATGGTCGTTCGATCGATAACTGGTTTCAGCAGACTAGCAAGCGCACGCCCACTCAAAAGTAGACCTTGCTCTTTTAGGTGCATAGCAATGGGGATATGTATATTAAAAACATCATCAATTTGAATCAATGCTCGTACAGATAAAACGTCGAAAATAGATGTGTTATGCATCATCAATTTTAATCAATGCTCGTACAGATAAAACGCTGAAAATGGATGTGTTATGAATACATTTATTGATGTAATGAAGTGGCACAAGGTCACCGTTATTGTTTGTCTGGGCTCAAGTACTGAGAACGTGTTTAAACTAAATTAGGCGAGAGACGTACATCTTTCTAACACTGACGACGTAAAATATTGTAACACACTTTAAACGTACTTTCAATTTGTTTTACGAAATCCTAAATACTGGTGCGTTTTTACAAGATTCTCTTACCTCACCATCCTCATGAGTAGCAATGTGTGTTTTCTATTACATAAAATAATCCACAAGCGAGACGTTGACATTTTTATCTAAACATTGGAAAGTTTTGATATTTTATAAATCTATTATAAAATAGTGTTACAAGTGAACTACTAACATTGTTTAATTTTAACACCAACAGACGTGTTAGGCCGTATAATTTGGTGTATTTTTGACCTCACATGTAAAAACGCTGATATCAGTCATACTTGTAACGACGCTGATGTCAGCCATATTTGTAAAAACGCTAACGTTGGCCGTATTTGTAACAATGCTAATGTCAAACATACTTGTAAAAACGCTAACGTTGGCCGTATTTGTAACATCGCTGATATCAACTGTACATGTAAAAACTCAATGTTCTATCTTCCTCATTCTAGCTGTCAGGCTTTGTGTTTATAATCTATATTTATAAAATAAAAAAAATTGATTATTAGTCTACGAACTACTTCGTGGTCTTTACAACAATCTCAACCAAGTTTGGTAGGATGATGCATTGTCTATGGAAAGCTTGGTGTTTGAATAGAACCTCAGCTTTCATCATTATGTCTTTCCCTTAGTTAACTTTAGAATACTACTTTTATGACCATTTTACAATATAGTAACATTTTACGATTGGGAATTTTGGTTCTATTTATTTTGCCAGTGAGAAAGCCATTAATGTAGAGATTTTATTCTCCATGTAAAGTCGAGACGGCTTGGTCTGTTATGTGATCATTAGCCAGATCAAGTGATATGTGAACTTCCATCCCTATCTTGTTTGGTTTCTTTTTTCAAGTTGAGTGGCCAGACCTAAATAACTTTTTTATTTTGCGATATTTTTTTTCTCCTAGTATTTGTATTAAATTCAGAGATATCTTATAATTCGTCAATTGCTTATGGTTCCAAGAAGTAGTAAAACAAATATCGCATTAATTTGATTTCCTAAATTTTATGGTGGTAGAAGTACAAAAAGTCGTTCCTTAACTTCTGAAAGCTGGGGACTCAAACACGGAATCTATCCAGTCTTCTATACTCTAGGAGCTAGGGAGCCAATCATTATTTGTGTAAACTTCATTACACAACTGGGATCAAGAAATACTACATGTACAAATTTCTTAAAACGACAGGATTTACAGGATTAAATATTGAATTCATAAATTTTCCTTTATTTTACATGAGCTTGGAGATCAAATATTGAAGCCACAATTTTTTCTATATTTGCTGGAGATAAGGGATTAAGTAAGGTTTTCATAAATTTATTTCTCACAGGACTTAAGGGATCAAATTCTTTAGGCTCTTTATATACTAAACTATGTTAGCCATAAGTACCATATTTTTCAACACTTATTAAACGTAAACTATAATTCCCATATTTTTCAACACTTATTAAACGTAAACTATAATTCCCATATTTTTCTAGATCTACTAAACGTAAACCATGAGTACCACATTTTTCTAGATCTACTAAACATAAACCATACGTACCACATTTTTTCTAGATATACTAAACGTAAACAATAAGTACCACATTTTTTCTAGATCTACTGAATGTAAACCATAAATACCATATTCTTAAATATCTACTAAACGTAAACCATAAGTACCACATTCTTCAATATTTACTAAACGTAAACCATAAGTACAACATATTCTTCAAGATCTACTAAACGTAAACCATAAGTATCATATTCTTAAATATCTACTAAACGTAAACCATAAGTACCACATTCTTCAATATTTACTAAACGTAAACCATAAGTACCACATTTTTTCAATATCCACTAAACGTAAACCATAAATACCACATATTCTTCAAGATCTACTAAACGTAAACCATAAGTATCATATTCTTGAATATTTACTAAGCATAAACCATAAGTACCATATTCTTCAATATTTACTAAACGTAAACCCTAAGTATCATATTCTTCAAGAATTATTAAACGTTATGAGTTACATATAATTTTTTCTCTTACAAAAACCTTTAATATGGATGTTAACTTTGATGTTAAGTTAAACATTTCTTCAATATCTACTAAACGTAAACCATAAGTATCATATTCTTCAAGAATTATTAACGTTATGAGTTACATATAATTTTTTTCTTTTACAAAAACCTTTAATATGGATGTTAACTTTGATGTTAAGTTAAACATTTCTTCAATATTTACTAAACGTAAACCATAAGTATCATATTCTTCAAGAATTATTAACGTTATGAGTTACATATAATTTTTTTCTCTTACAAAAACCTTTAATATGGATGTTAACTTTGATGTTAAGTTAAACATTTCTTCGAATGAAAGGTGAAATAATTACATTGGGTTTCTATGATGTTTCATCACGTTAGGATTTGTAAGTTACTTTGGTTGTATCTTTAGCATTGCATATATATATATATATATATATATCTGTATTTAATGTTTATACATAAGAGTATTATACAGTTAATAATAATAAGAGTAAAATTTATGTTACATAGGAAACCCCTATTGATTGTTCGTGACTCAATGCTCACCTATATAAAAAGCAACTTAATTTTCACAGTAAGAAGTTTGTACTCTTTGTTTGTTTGTTTTCCTCTGTAAATTTTTCCTTATAACTTACTGGTAAAATATTTCCACAGCAGTATATGACTCTGAGCGGAAAAGTTTCATGATTAATTACTTTTAATGTTTTCCCGTAACATGTTTGCGAGAATATAACCGTGAATTAAAGAAGACTGCCCCTTTCATACTAACTGTCATAATGTTTGTAATAAAAATATGAATTTATTTCTTTATTTTCATACAAAAAATTCCGTACTTCGCTGCTATCATATCTCCAATACAGTATTTTTTTTCAACGCAGTCTGTCTTTGTTAAACCTTTAGTGTTTTTCGTAGGTAGACAAAAACGTGTAGAAAATCATTTGTCAATGAGTATTACATATTTATTCCACTACGAACGAATACTACTGTTTCGGAGATACTGTGCGATTGGTAGAACGTATTGGTATATTAATGATGATCAATGATATTAACCTTTTTTTTACGACGTACCTACGATCATATCCATTTTGGAGTTGAAAATTCTATTTCGATTCGTCCAGCGTTTAATGAATAATTTAATATCTGTTGAACATAAAAAAACAACAATAAAAACGCGATAAAAAATGACTGCATACACACAGCCGATTGCATAAGTCAGTTTAATAACTGTTGGTTTCAAACTTATACATTGGTTGGCATGGTGATTCAACACGATATTGTTGCAGTATATTTTCCTACCACGTAGCCCTTGTTTCACTTGCATTACAGTTGCAAGTACATGGAGTGTGTAGGTGCTGCATCCCCTTCTTGTTTTTCCCTAAACCAATTCAAGTTCAGAAAGGTATGCAGTCACCAAACTCAGCATACTGACTCTTCATGGAGCCTTCTGGAATCTTCTGTAGTCCCTGATTTTGTAATTGAAATTATATTTTATCATGAAGTGTTGACAGTTGGCTATAAAGATATCACCTGTCGGTCATATATATATATATAGACATACACACTCGTATATATACATTTATTATGACAGAATTGAAGAAAAACAAGACAACTGTACGTTTCACAAATACATCATTTATTCACGACCATGATTATGCCTTTACTGGAGAAACCGTGGTCGTGAATAAATGATGTATTTGTGAAACGTACAGTTGTCTTGTTTTCCTCAGTTCTGTAATTATGGGGTTTCACTAAGTACCGTCGGTTTCATGTATCAATTATATGTTTATGGATAAATTAATCTCATATAGTTCATTCATTTGTAGCTCTCTCCTTTTTATAGGGAAATACTGAAAAAGTTATGTAATGTATAAAGAGGAGCGTTGATCTTCTGGATGATGCTATAAGATACTTATTATACCGTATCATTTATACAAGTGCTTCACAGAACTTCAAAGTGCCATAAACTTAAATTTTCACTTTTGGATAACACACAAAACCAGAGATAGTTATATAATATCTTTCACAAGATTTATCTTCAAGCGGCATTTCACAACCAGAATGTTTTTCAGTTATTGAAATATACAAGAGTAAACAAAAGCAAAATTAGGAGTAACAAATATTTTTATTTCTTACTTTTGAAGTTCATATGTCATACTGTGTTGTAGCTTACAGAGTGCATGCGCACGTTTTACTGACGTCACGACAGTACAAATTGCAACCTTAAGCGTCCCTTATGTTACGTCATTTTAGTGTATACTGACTGACTGACAGACAACACACTACTGTAGAGTGGTGCGGGTGGTTAAAACAGGTGACCCCTCCAGGCGACTTTCGGCCCCTTTTCGAGGTAATTGTTAAGAATATCTTAATATTTGGTAGAGGGAATTGCTAAATCTTCAAGAGAAATCTATATTTACTTAAACAACTGCTATAAGTTAACTTTATTTGTTACCTTGTGGTTTGAAATCGAAAATGACGACTTTTCCTATTTGTATTTTATATTTATGGAAGCGTTATCTAGGCCATCTGTCATTGTTCTTACTAACCAAAGGGGAGGTAACCAGTCAGTAGTATCCTCCGACTCAACATCCACTCTGAGGGATTGACTGCTACTCTTCTAATTCACCTAGAACTTAAAGTGCTGGGAATATTTCATGGTATCGCTCTTATTCAAACTCGGCTCGACTGCTCTGAAAACCAGAACTGTATCCTAGTTTTTACTGTTGATGAAAATCTTACATAGTTTTTGTAGAGGTTTGAGTCCTAAAACGACAGAGCAACGTATAAAACGTATCATTATTAGATTTAGGTTAATGCCAAATTCCCCCTTTGTCATCACCTCCTTTTCCATCTTCTAGCGTTCACGAAGTCAGTAACAGTTAATAAAATTTACATCGTCCGTGCAAACGATAATCACCAAGTTTTGTTAACAGTGCTCACTGTTAAACTGTAGTCACCATCAAGTGTATAAAAATTAGAAATATAAACACAGTTTTATCCCTCACTAATTAATTAATTATAGGATCATATATTTTGGATTTTATGATTTTAGGGTAAATGACTGCACTGATGCTTGTACGACAAAAACCTGAAGGCCAAAGTATCATCCACTCCTTCAAATCTAGAACAGTTTCTGTATCTTAAACTTTTAAAGCAAAGCTTCATGGTTTTTTAAATTCATATTCTTTGACAAGGACTCTAGTTTTGTTGCGTATTCCATCGTTCTAAAGATAGAATTGTACTTGAATGGCTTCTGGTGGTTCATTCTTGTTTTCTAAGTCACGAGAAAAGAACGTCTATCTTCATATTTTGGAAAGTAAGATCAATATAAAGCTCAGCGTGCAGTATCTAACCTTTCAGCCATACATCAAAAATGATCAGCAAACTGATCCTGTTGAGGCTTCATTGCACTTTCGAAACACTTTTCACTATCGTTTTCTAGTTATCGTGAAATAACTAGTTGGCTTTCCAGTGGTCGCTATGGTAACCGTAGAACGGTCTTTGTGGTACAATAGCCCTTCCTTCCTTTTTTTTTATCCATTTTATCATAATCCACCAATTTGCATATCTCCAAAAATAATAACCCAGAATTAATGGACCATTTATAGAAAGTTTGATTGATTGTTCTCTTAGTCTGTTTCAGAATTTTCGCGAAAATTCACACAACAGCTAACAACGCTACCCGTCCCACATTTTGAACTGATAAATTAGACGAAAAGCACCCACCAACAACTCTTGGGATACTCTAATTGATAGTTGAGATTTTATTATAATTTTTAGAATGTACCAATATCCTTAAATTGCGGAGTGCGATATTGGATCAACGGTACTCGAACCATAGAATCTCATTTTCAAAGTTCGGCATGTTAACCACTAGGCTACACCCGGTTTTATTTATACAGATAACGTGATAATCGATTCTTCTCACCAGTGCGTCTGCAACGCTATATTTTCTCAAATTAAAACAGTGCAATATTTTAGGTAAATACATACCATTTAGTTTAAAAAACGGAAACAGCACGCATTATTTTTAAATTTAAATATAAGAAATCACATTGTATAGCATGTTTGTAACTTGTGAAATAATTCACGCATTTACAACAGATCTAGCATACACAAATCGCAAATTAGTCACCTATGGAACAATGGGTACCGTAGCGTTTGATCAGAGTGAATATTGTGAATTATAACAGATCTGGAATATACAAATCGTACGTTAATTTCCTATGCAATAGGTGATAGCGTGGTGGTTTAAAAGGAGTAAGTCTTCATCTTAATTTAGGCCTAAGTACAATATTAAAATTCAGCGATGACTAAAGACTTCACGATTTGCATAATTTTCTCGTTTAAATAGTTGTTTCATGTCATATTACGAAGTTTGAGTGAAATATTCTCTCAAATTAGAGTTTATTTCCCTCCCCTTCCAGTGCCTCAGTGGTAAATCTGTAGGCTTTTGACGCTGAAAATTGGGTTTCGATACCCGTGGTGGTCGAAGCCCATATAGTTCTTTGTGTTTTGCAACAACTAACCAAACAACTAAACTTCGTGGTATCAACACTAATCGAAACAATTGTGAATGTGTTTTCCCGTATAATTTTCACTCATATAGATAGGAAATGCCACAGTTTCTAATATTACAGTATATAATCTAATACGTGGTATAGAGTTAAGGTATAAGTACACCTGCAATGTATTGATTCAGTAACGAAACAAAGACGTTGTCGACGGGTTGAAAGCCGTTGATTTGAAGTAAAAGAATAATTCTAGCTGATGATAAAATGACCTTTAATTAATCAAGGTAGAAGAAAGTCAATCAATGTACACCTGTGCTGAGACATTTTAAAGGCAAACACCTTTTATTGACTTTTCACAGAACACATGTATCTAAACTTAATCTAAAATTATATTATTAAGCATTAAAAAGAGTATTTTCATTATATTGGTTTACAAATTTGTATATTATTTTCCAAATAAATAATTACATTATATTTTTTCCCCGGATTAGTGTATATAACACGTGATTTAAATATGGTGAAAATGTTTGGCCTAATTACATTATTTTTTCAAAGTAATTTAAAAACTACCAGGTTATGTAAACCTAATGCTGTTTGGAAAATATCCCACAAACGTATTCTTGTCTGGAAAGCATTATACAAATCCTTTCCTATGTGGAAAGTATTCAACAAAACTACCGCTGTTTGTAAAGTAACTTACAAAACTACAATTACATTCTACAAAACTAATCCTGTCTGGAGACCCTAATGTAATCTGATACACCAGGATCATCTTCTGTATCCTGAACTGTTTAGTAGTGTAATATGATATGCCAGGATCATCTATTGTACTCTGAACCGTTTATTAGTAGAATATGTATACAGATTGTTTACCAAAAATGTAAACCTGATATTCCAGGATAATCTTCTATAGTTTGAACTGTTTACTAGTGTAATCCTATACGCCAGGATCATCTCCTGTATCCTAAACTGTTTAATAGTATAATATGGCACACCAGAATTATCTTCTGTAGCCTGAACTATTTAGTAGTGTAATATGATATGTCAGGATCATCTTCTGTAGCCTGAACTGTTTAGTAGTGTAATCTGATATGCCAGGATCATCTCCTGTATCCTGAACTGTTTACTAATGTAATCTGATACGCCAGGATCATCTTCTGTAGCCTGAACTGTTTAGTGAGTTGGTGAAGAAAACAACTGAAAAAATAATGACAAACATTTTTGTTCTATCACAATGAACAACATACATATATTATATAAAACAACAATTAAAGTTATTGCACTAAAACACGTCGTCTTTCGACAATAGCGCATGCTACTGTATATATTTACAATGGTCAGTAACCTCAAATGTTCTTTCAATCCCAACTTAAATTTTCTCTTGGCTGATACGTGAAGAGTATATCATGTATGCTGAACTGTTTACAAATGTAATATGATACACTAGGACTGCCTTCTGTATTCTGAACTGTTTAGTAGTGTAATATAGTATTCCAGGATCATTTCTTGTATCCTGAACTGTTTATTACTGTAATCTGATACGCCAGGATCATCTGCTGTAGTCTGAAATGTTTATTAATGTAATTATTACTTTGCTAAAAAGAAGTGACGAAAAGGTGATGAAAAAGTCTAACTCAATGAGGATTTCAACAACCACGTGGCATCAGGTCATGCTAAGTAACGTTGTTTTTGTTGAAGTTTGCAAGCTTACGTGTGAACATTTGTATTTGTAGTTGCTATCCATATCCTTCTAGTTCACTCATTTGTGTAAATATTTAAAATGGGTATATAAATCAAAGGAATGGGTAGACATCTTTATAATTTCTTTCTCTCTCATATTTGTGAAAAAAATTAATATTTACAAAGCAGAGTTTGGCATGGTGGGTTACAAATTGGAAGGTCCAAGGTTTGAGCTGCGATATGCTACCAATCACGCTTAATACTTTCACCTATGAGGTTATCATAACTGTGACAGTCAATCACTCTATTCGGTGCTGACTAGTTGCCCTCCCTCTGACGAGCAGTTCTTAAGTAGACACAGCTAAATCTGAGCCTTAAAGGTCGCGATCTGACCTGACAGTTTAGTCCTATGTTGCATAGAAAAGCGTACAGGTTGAATATAGCAGAATAAAAAATATACTTTCTGAAAGGGCTTAGTGTCAGATAAAATCAACGATCTATCAAATATAAGAACATGTTCAATTTGAAAAGAATTTCATTATTCTGCTCTGTCTCTCTCTCTATCTATCTGTCTATCTTCTTTTTTTTTGCTAACTACGTGTAACTATTTGCCACAAACGAACAAACAAACAAATTTATATCGATGGAATTGTGAATATTTATTTTTACATCTTTGATCTGATGCCTATGATGTAAAGAATAAATAGAAAGGAACCCTATGAAAAATGACAGTAAGCCAGAGTAAAGATTCATTGTTCTGAAACGCCACTTACCTTAAAGTTCCCCCAGTCGACTAAACCCATAGTCTTCAGCTAATTTATCCTCGTTCTTGAAGTATTCCCTGTAGTGAAAGGATATATTTCTACTACCTCAAAATATAATATTCACTTTGTTCTGGAAGTAGTACCTATCGAACTGTGTAAGTTTTGTGTTAGAGTGTAATTACTAAGCCTAAAACATTTCGGCTCTGTTGTTTGCTGAGATTACCGATATTGGTGTAAGACTTTTAGAAACTCTAAAAGAGTTTTCCAACATTAAATAATTCACATGCATTGAAAATACGGTTCCATAGAGAGGACAAAGTCTTGATAAAGCTCAGTCAGCAAACAAACTCTCGGAAGCAGCTATTGCATCTGCTTCTATAATTAATTCTATAATTGGACCTTAAATGTTATCACACTAGAACTGGACCTTAAATGGTACCACTCTTCTAAGAAGCGGGGATAAAACGATTTTCGGATGTTCTAAATTCAGGAGCTGTTGTAAAGTTATAGGAATCTATATATTTACCTGAGTGTATAATATTATCAGAAAATATAAACTCACATGTTCCAGTGCTCACCCAGTAAATATGTGTATTCAAAACACCCGTTTAATATAAAAATTCACAGTTATTCTTATTCTCAACCTGTTTATTATGTATACTGTACAATTCATAGCCCAATTTTACTCAATCTTATGTATATTGTACAATCTATAGCCTAACTGTAATGAATCTTATGTACATTGCAAAATTTATAGCTTAACTGTGCTGAATCAGCGATTTTAACCTTATAAGAATTCATGTAATTTTGGCTTTAGAATTATCAAATAAAATGTCAACACCCTTATTCTTACACTTACCCGGTAAATGCTCGCGCCGAAACACCCCATCAAAGTGAAAATTCACATTTATTCTTTTTCTCAGACTGATGTAAGAAAGATACTTTTTGTGGATACCTGCGCTAGCCGTCCCTAATCTCAGAGGTCTTTGACCTGGCTATTTAACCTACTACCATACAAAGTACTGGTTTAATAATAAGGACATTTTGCTTTTTTTTTTAAATATCAGAGTATTCGAAATTGGATATGCAATTATTTTTTGTTTGTTTTTATTTCTAAATTATTAAATAAACTAGATTTGAAAGGTTAGTTTTGATTAGCAACTGTACTATTTTCATATTTAACGAGCTGTGCTTATCATTTCTGGTCGAAGTAAAGTATGCTTTTGATTTAAAGAAGTAAATGTCACAACGAAATACCAAACCTCACATATCATGAGAGTTCATTTTATACAAAGACGAATTTTTTTATTAAATCTAATTCCGTCGCCACTGCCAACATATTAATGCCTCATATTCTACGTGCACTAAACGGATAGTTTAATTTGTCGTGAGAAAAAGAAAAAAGAATAATGTAATATATATATTAGTAGTCAGCGTGATACATTTGTAAACCCACTACTCGGCCTACAGAAACGCATTTGTTTAACGTAACAAATCAATAAACCCGACGTAGGCGTTCCTTCCTCAGGGGTAAAGCGATGATAATCAGGAACTGTAAAATGTAAAATTTAGTGTAGTGACCTTCAATGACGTCATGGGAATCTGTGAACTGGTCCGCATCATAATAATCACAATTTCTTCTATAGTCCATGACGTATGCTGATGAAAGTTGAGATATTATCTTTTTTTTTTAATATGAAAAGAACCTGGTGTTTTAATGTTGCTTGATTATTAATGTACAAAATGTTTTCCAAGAGTTGTTAATATTTCATGAACAGAGTGGCAAGAATGGCTAAGCTTGTTATATCTATTATCTGTAAGCGCCTATCAACAGGTATTATTAATGACATTTGGCACTAAGCTATATATTCGTGCCATAGTAATTACAAGTGTTATACGTGGTAAGAATCTAATTTCAATTCATCATGTAGACAGCCAGCAGAGAAACATCCAGGGGCGTAATGCCAAATAATAGCAAGACTATGAATAAATTATTATTGCTAACATTGTATGCATAGCAATTACGCTGCAACAGGCACTTCGTCTATGTATGTCAAGGTAAAATATATTTCTTATGTATTATTTATTATTAAAGAAGAAAGAATACTTTATCAGATAACTTATGTTTTATCTATAGTATTGGCTGTACTTATGTATCCACTAGAACAGTGGTTCCCAACACGTGGTCCCCGAACTCCTGGGGGTCCGCGAAGATAATACCATCTCATTAAACAAGTAAGTTTTTTAATTCTGCTGTTCTTTTAATTGCACACTCAGTTATATATGTCTTTTATTTGATAGTGAAAAATGGAAAAAAAAGAGTTAATTATTTGTAAGAAAAACAGTTTGTTGGGTAGGTGGAATCTTTCAAAAAACATGGGGTCCGTGGGGAAAAATAATAATAGAAGGGGATCCTCGGTGGTGAAAAAACATGAGGTCCGTGGGAAAAAATAATAATAAAAGGGAGTCCGTGGTGGTGAAAAAACATGAGGTTCGTGGGGAAAAAATAATAATAAAAGTGAGTCCGTGGTGGTGAAAAAACATGAGGTCCGTAGGGAAAAAATAATAATAAAAGTGAGTCCGTGGTGGTGAAAAAGTTGAGAACCGCTGCACTAGAACTACGTTTCTCCAACTGGAGTCCGCGAGTCATGTCCGAAAGTTCATAAAATATTTTTAAAAATATGATTTATAGAATAAAAATATTGTTCGTAAAATTGAATTTATATGGATTAAAACATTTAATTTTGGAATACAGCTTTTCACGTACATGGAGTTTTTTTTTTTTCTTTTCAAAACAGAAAAAACAAATTAAATTAAAAGGGATCTTCGGGTTACTAAATCTTAAAAACCGCTGCATTAGAATATAGTATATTATAATTATTACTATCAACTTAGTAACGGTAATGCTATCAAAGTAGTTAAAGCAAAACTTATATGATCAGTTAAAATGTTTATGGATAAATTCGGAATTTCGGTGTAGATTTTCTTTATTCAAATAAATCGACGTGTAGTCGAAAAGTCATATCTTTGCATTTCACTTCTAGAAATCATGTTTGTATCACAAACCATAAAGTCATATCCTGGCATTTCACTTCTAGAAATCGTGTTTGGATCACAGACCACAGTCTACTTAATTTACTTTAATAAACTTTAAGTGTTATTTAAACACTAGATGGAGCACCTGTCTCCTGGACGAAAGTTATGTAAATTCATGGTTAATGAAAGGTTATCTTAGGACATGAAATGTTGCTTCCCTTATATATAATTGTAAAAAACGCAAAAACGCCCATAAAAACCGCAAAACGTAAAATGCCAAACTGAAAATTTATATGTATGTCTCCATGGACCCAATAAATCTGCATACGAAACTTGGTGAAGATCCATCCAAAGGAAATGAGGTAGTGGTAAAAAATACAAAAACGCCCATAAAAACGCAAAAATGCAAAACCGAAAATCTCTGTGTATCTCTTAATAGACCCGATGAACCTCCATATCAATTTGGGTGAAGGTTCATCCATACCCTACGAAGTTGTTGCATGAACATACAACAAACAGTACTGTTATAATTATATAGATACTGCTAATGTGTTAGAAATTTCAAGGTTTGTCCAATAACTGCAACGTTGCATTGCTCAGCCACTCAAGAAGAAGAAAGGCTCTCAGTCAATAGGATGAATGTCAAAAATACCCAGTGTTGTTACCACAAAAAATAGTATACCGGTTAAAGTGTTATATAATCATCGTACTTTCTAAGCATGCCGGTTAAAATATTATATTTCGTGTATGTTTCATTTTCTCTTTATTTTGAACACAAGGACAAGTTATTATTCTAAGGAGGCTTCGTGTCGTTTTATATTTCCAAGAATAGTTATAGATTTAGTTTTGTTACATTCTTCAGAAACCACTCGCAAAAGTATGCTCTTAAGGACTGTATAGAATAATAACATGTTAAAACTAGGGACAAAAAAAGAATGTTTAAAAGTATATAATGCTCTCAACAAATTAAAGAAAATATTTTTTTTCGTGTTTTTTGTTATGTTCTATGAAACGCTAGCGATAGAGCGTTACACGTTCTGTTAGAAATTGATTTTGATACAGCCAGACAGTTCTACACCCAGTAGTCATGTTAAGTCTGTATGGGTGTTGAATGCTGGGAGGAACCTATATTTCAACACCACTGTCATCTTGACAGAGTAGGAGAGTGTTCGTAACTGACTTCTCACGAGAAGATTGTTATTTTGAGTGTGTTTTTGTGTGTTTTAAGTAATTTAATTTTATGCTAATTTTCCTTGTATGTGTAGCTCGCATTATATTTAGTAGTGAATAATTTTCTGTCTTTCAAAAAGGGGTCTTTCTATAGTATTTTTGTTTACTTGTCTATCTGTCTGTCTGTTTGCTTATAAGTATATTCATTTATCTATTTATAACTGTATTTATTCATCTTTATATCCATATCTATGAACAAGTCTTGGGTGGTTTAAGTTTTCACTTTGTTTTGATTCTTTACCGCCTGTTTTGTTGTCTGGAGCTCTTCAAGTACTTACAGGTCTGTTTATAGTTAATTTTTTATATTTTAAATGTTTTTTTTTACTTGTCCCTTTAATACTCATCATATG
This sequence comes from Limulus polyphemus, assembly GCF_000517525.1. Classification (NCBI taxonomy): domain Eukaryota; kingdom Metazoa; phylum Arthropoda; class Merostomata; order Xiphosura; family Limulidae; genus Limulus; species Limulus polyphemus. The sequence goes on along the minus strand of NW_013665774.1, from coordinate 91,410 downwards.
ATAAACGTTTCATATTTCTACTGGCTCTTAATTTGTTCATAACATGTCTTCTTTCTTCCTAGCTTTTCCAAATATTAATCTAAAAAGCGAAAAGTTTTATCACCATTACTGAAACGTGTGAGCCTTCCATTGCTCAAAAGTTTTAAATAACACTGCGCAATTTTTTTATGGTTTGGACGAGAATTTGGCGGAGGCAAATGTCTTCCTCCTTCTCTATTCCGCTAGTGCTTTCCCTGATAATAGTTGATGACGAAAGACTCAGAAGTTTCCTTTATTAGCATCTGTTCAGAGCAAATTATGTACTTAGAGCGAAACCAAAAACCAATCTGATCATCAGTATAGCTAATTAGATATACTTTTCTTGCATTTACTTATAAATGTTATAATGCATTGTTTCATCAATTGGTTACTAGTTTGTTTGTTTGTTTGTTTTTAATTATGAACAAAGCTACACAAGGGCTATCTGTGCTCTGTCCACCACGGGTATCGAAACCCGATTTCTAGCGTTGTAAGTCCGCAGACATGCCGCTGTGCCACTTGGGGGCCAATTGGTTACTATCGCTGTTAACGACATTCTCGGCCTTAATCCCAATAATATCTCATGAGGTTCGGCCAGCTTAGGAAATTTACTTTAGTCATAAATACTTATATTAAGTTAACAGTACGAAACAATATTTATGATAGAATTACAGTAATAAACAATAAACCAAAATAAAAAGTAATGACATTTGTGAACGAAAGTAACAATAAATAAATAATATAATATACCTTAATAACTGTCTGCTTTAAGTACTGTTGTACAAGAAAGTGTTTTGAAAACGTGAACTTATCGGTTCTTTTAATCAAAGATATCTCATTAAGTCGCTTCTATAGTGTAGCGTCAGAAAGGCGTAATATCTGTGTTCGAAACATGTTAGTGTTTCAACTGTGTCGAATTTCAAGCAGTAATTTTTCTATAGTGCAACAAAAACTGATGTTTATGAAGATAAGAAATGAAAAATATATCAAAAACTAAAATGAAAATGTAACAACGTTAAATGAAATACAAAGTCAACAAGTTGCTAAATATTACGATTGGTGTGTCTAACAAACTATACGATTGTAAATATTTCCTGTAATAAACACATAGAGTTGGCTACGGGAAGTAATAAGTTAAGTTAAATCTTCTGTAAAAGCCAAAACGTAAACTTGATAAGCCTCTAGGACGACGAAGCTTCTATAAAAGTAATAATGCAAAGCATGTAAAGATACAAGAGGAATTGAAATGACAAAAAAAGCAATCATGAAACTAATGTATCGAAACTGATGACGTTATGCTATATACGGAACTGTTGGATAGCACATAATAACTATACATAATAATAATTTAAACAAACGGTAACCAATGGTTGGCATTACACTAAAGTTGTTTACAGTTACCGTAAGAAATACTCCAAATAATTAAAGTGTAGGTGTGAAAGTTTTTAAAAAGTTGTGATACTCTGTAAAACTTTAAAACCTATAATCTGTAGCAAGAGTATTATTGGATTTCCCACAGTATTGGATGAATTTTGTGCTTAATTTGTACTATGAAATTATGAAAAATGCGAATGTGTTTATGAGCTCTGTACACAATATCTTGTTAGTCTATTGTGCCTAACACTTGAGTGTACTTTGGAAAGCGTGAGTAAATTTGAAAAAAAATTTGAGTACAGCTGAAAAATAGTTTGAATGGTAAAGCTTTCTTTGTACACCTACTTTTACACCCTTTTATTCCAAAAAAATTGCACACCTTTCTAGCAAACACTAGTACCTTACTTTTTATCAATATATGAGAGATAAAGAGTTAACATCAAAATACAAAGTTATCGAATATTGACAATATTTGTTAAGCTTACTTGATGTTATTTCTATGATATGTTATAAGGTAATAAAAATCGATCTGATCAGAACCGAACAAATAAAACGAGACAAATTAACTGAGGTCTCAAATTTAAATGCACTCATTCACGTTGCAGGCCTAATGACTTAGTAACAAACAAGATAACACATGAATATATAACATATAACTTATCACGATTTTAAAAACAAACGACATTACCTAAGTTTCTTAATAATTATGGTTACTTTGTTATTATTCATCTGTTTTTGCTATTTTTAATAACTCATTATTGCACTTAGGAATATTAATTATTGAAGTTAAAAATTTATACTATTATTCTGCTTGTTTGTATGTACGACCGTTGCGCTTTCTGACGGAGAACCTGCTGCATAAGCATGCGTAGTTAGAAAGTTTCCCCAAGAAAAACCGCACATGCGTATTATTTACTCAACGAAAAACAGTCTGCCTGCGGCAGAGAGCTGCAAAATTCAGTGATCAAGTCGCTACAATTGCTGTATGAAACAAGAAGTAACAACAAAAGATGAATGTAAATATACTTTACTAGCCATTTTGTACAACAGAATATTAAAAACTTATTAAAGTTTTTAAAAAAGGTTTGACGTTAGGTCGTAGAAGAACATTATAAGTTTATTTATCGATAGTATTGAGTGCAGTAAAGTTTAGTGCTAACTAAACTAAAGTAAAAAAAAAAAAAGACGTACACAGGTTACAGTGTTAATTTATCTGTTTATCGAACTTAGGCCTAACATAAGGTAAAGTTTTATAAAGTACAGCCTATATACAAGTAGATTTACACATTTCGTTGTCTAAGATTACAATTCGTTTGTATTGTTCTAGAAATGTTATATTTAAAGAAGTACTGTTACGATAAAGATACTAATTTGACCGGAAATGTTTTGCAGGTCTCTGCTAGTATTAATTATTGTAGTTAAAGATATCAATCATTGCAATTAGAAATATTAATTATTTTATATTAGTATTCAGTTCCTGCTACATATGTGAAATTATTAGTTACAATTTCCAAAGTAAATCTTTTTTTTTTTGCAACAACTTTATGAAGGGAGAGGTTGAACTTGACCCAGAGCATGGGTTTAGCTAACCGTTCACGATTTCAATAAATGCTTGTGCTTCGAGCACTTGTAACTGTTTTGCTGAGATTGGCAGGGTAGGGAGAAAAGGGTGACAGTTTTCACCATTTGAGGGCGGTAATCGACATGCGCATTATCACGATTGTTTCACACCGTGAGAGGTAGGACAATTTTGCACGTGCTTATTGAGGCTACTTTTCGAATTGTTCTGTTTTGTAAGTCGAAAGTCAACACGTCATTAAACTTAACTTCGAGTACGGTAGACAAAAGTTAAGAAATCGTAGCTAATTTTGTGTCGTTCGCATATATAACAAACTTTGATAAAGACTTTTTATCAGATAAGAAAGGATTATGAAAAGATAAACAGATAACTCTAAAGGCAATCAAAATTGAGTACTGGTCAAGTGATAACACTTCTGAAGAGTCTTTGTTAACTTTGAAGCTTTATTTATAGATATAAATTGAGCTCCATATGCACCAATTTGCACTCTAGTAAATATTTTCGTCACTCGGGCCCTAGTGGTTTGCATGTCTGAGATGTGAATCCGAGGGTTCATGTCTCGTATGTTATTACTGCAAAAAACATGCTCCTCACTTTGAAGACATCGTGCACTATAAGAATAATGGTCAAGTCTCACAAAAAACTACTCAAGAGTTGGCGGATGGCGCTATTAAATAGCTGCGTTCCCTTTAGTCTATAAGTTCAAGATTAGAGACAGCTGTGTACAGATAGTCATTGTTTAGCTCTGCGTAAACATTTTGAAACAAACGAAAAACAACTTTGATTATTTTCACAGTTAACAAAAATAAACGGGAGGGAATTTACTGTACAGTCGATACGGTTTGTATAGTTGTTATCGTACAGTTGGAACTAAAGAAAATCGAAACCAATTTAATTATTGTTTGTTTCAAAGTGATATTTAGAAACACTTTTGCCCTACCCTGTATATTAGTTACTGTTTTAAACAACACGTGTGTTGTGACTTATAAACATTATACAATTGTTTTATTAACGTATGAAATGATTTTCAAATCCATGACGATCTCAAGTCCCGAACTTTTAAATGTAATCATATTCTTTCTTTCTTCATTATGAATATTAAGTACTTTAAAAACTAATTAATTATAGAATATCAAAAATATTTTCAATCTATTACGAGCACACGAGAAAATACAAATATGCTAATTCGTTTAACTGAAGGTATTTCCATGCTGAACTTTTCTGTTACATATTTGTTCTTCAACTGTTCAAAGTTTGTTTAAAGGTTTCAAATTTTTCTATCTAACGCATTTTAAACAAACAAAAACTAAAGCATTTGTCATGCTTAGCAGTAGTTTCGCTATACAGTTGAATGAATATATATTTTTTCTTCCTGGCTGTGTTCAATCCTTGAAGGAAATATCCTAATGTTTTTTTTTCCAACTACATGCCATGTGTAAATATATTCCTACAAATATATGTCAATATTTAATTTCCTCGAGTGAAGCGTGTAATATAATACGCATTAGTAAGTTTTACATACTATATGATATGAAAATAGTTCGTGGTTATTTTAAATGATCTACGAACTGTTCTTTCATGCCGGGGTTACAACATTTTTAACTTCTGTTTAAGCTCAAGTGTGGAGGAGCATGTTAAAACAGTAAAAATATATTTCTGTTGCTTCTGTAACAGAAGCTTTCACAGCAATTATAGTCTAGTTTAACTTACTCCACCCAAGTAGCCAATAAACATATTTCCTCCTATGAAACTATGCTTTAAGGAGTTCTTAGAAAACTCAGTAGTTGGAATATCAATTAGAGTACCTTTTTAATTGAAATTTATTGTTTATTTTAAACTTGGATATAAAACAAAATAAAAATTCTTAGGATGCTTTATCACACTCGCAGATCTATAAGTGATTATGACGTGGCAGCTATGATGTGGCATCTTAAACTTATCACTTATAGATTATTAAGTTTATAAAACGCTCCTACCCTTTTCAGACGAAAGCCTTGGATAAGATGGCGTTTTTTGATTACTCAATTAAGTTTGACCGAAGATATCACTAAAAGCGAGGATATCCAACTGATGAATCATTTTTAGTCATTTTACGTTATTTACGATAGTGCATACTCCAAATTAGCTATATTCATTACTGGTTTAATTTTTCTTTTGATCAGAAGTTCAAGATTATTTTCTAACTATCATTGATATTGTCGGTTTTATCAGATAACCTTTTCGCAATTACAGTGTGATCCTATTAAAATATACCTAATTTCTAAATCGCACGATGTCTGTTTAATTTGGTTTATTTTGAATTTCGCGCAAAGCCACACGAGGGCTAGCTGCGCTAGTCGTCCCTAATTTAGTATTGATAAACTAGAGGGAAGGAAGCTAGTTAACACCACCCAACACCAACTCTTGGGCTACTCTTATGCCAACAAATAGTGGGATTGGCCGTCACATAATAACGTTCCACAGCTGAAAGGGCAAGCATCTTTGGTGGGACGGGGATTCGAACCCGTAACCCTCAATTTGGAGTCGAGCGCCCTAACCACCAGGCCATGTCAGGTCTTAATCTTTTGTGCCCACTGCAGGGAATCGAAACCAGGATTTTAGTGGGGGGGGGGAGCGGATGTCGGTTACAATGATTCTCATAGGGAAATTAAGTATATTGATGTTCTTTTAAATCAGCAGGTCAACACTCCTATTGTTTAAGGACATATAGGTGTATTTAGGTTATTTGTGCTTATGTCGTCCCGATAAGTTGGAGTTGAAAGACTAGGGAGAATGAAGGTAGTCAACAGAAAACAACATCAATTGTTGGATTGATCTTATATACATATGATATTATTTATGCCAATGTTATGTATATTTATTTATTTATGCTAATAAAAGTACTTCTAAGTTCAACCTTGGGTACAAAAACGATCGAAATTAAACGACCATTATATGACCAAGTAGCAGATAACACATCGAATACTCGAAGTATGATAAGAAAATATGGAGTATTTTAAGAGAAAAAAAGCAAAAAAATTAAGACTGTAATTTGGTGACACTCTGTTTATATAGTCGATTTTCGGAGAAAAGTGAGATTGTCATTATCGCAGTGTCCATTTTCCGAAACCAGACTCCTTTGTACAGACAGGCCTTCATTACAGGCGACTACTTTTTTATTCTTCTACAACTCTGGATTGCTTTTCACCCTGGAAGACTTGAGCGTCAGAAGTGTCCTTATAATAGTTACTGATAATTCCTTGAATGTCTACGGGCTGTTCTAGTCAACTAAACAGATGCCTACAGGCCTTGGCTCCACGACTAAAAAACATTGTCATTTCTGTCGATTCAGATACTGTTGCTGGTTTGGTATATCATTGAGAGAGAGAATTCCATTTCTTTCCTCAGGGAGTGAATGGTGTGTGTGTGTGTAATTCTTTCTTGTTATCTGAGTTCTTGTGGACACCAAAATTCTATACTATGAAAATATCTATGAACGTAGAAGCTATTCAAACACAGTAATCGTATATAATTCAAACGAAACTTGAAAGATATGTTGTAAGATAATGTTTAAAATACGTCTATGGATGAATGGAAATAACACAGTGAAAAGTCTATCTCCTCTTACTAGAGAGACACGTGAAAAAAAAAGTTTGTCCAAACTTTATTCATTTGGAATGTGCCTTATTATACCTCGAATTCGAAGTAATAAAAGCAAACACTTTCAACGTTTTTTTTAGGCGATTTTAGTTGAATCAAATAACTTTTTTTTCCTTGTAGGAAAGGAAAAAATTATATATCAGTTTTAATTTTATTTGAACATTGTAGCGCTAATCACATTTCCCCTCGGCGTTCCAAAATTCTGAATACTTATTAATGAAAAGAATACACTGAAATAATTTAACTGACGACATTTAACTGATCATGGGAAATGCATTTATCACGCACATCAAGTATTTGTTTTGGCACGCAGAAGTGATTGATTTTCAATATTTCATTAGATTTTAGATTATTCTTGCTGTAGAAATACAGAGGTAATATGTCATACAAACAAACTGGTAGAATGTGTGATTGTTAAGTCACACATATTTGTTTTTATGCTGGTACTCCGAAAGCGGTATGTCTGCGGACTTACAACGCTAGAATCCGGGCTTCGATACCCGTGGTGGGCAGAGAACTGATAGCCCATTGTGCAGCTTTGTGCTTAATTACAAACAACAACAACAACTTTGTAAAGGTGTCTGCGCCACGGTCGGAATTTATTTTTTAAGTTTGAAAGCTATAAGAAATATGTTATCTATTTCCGAAATAAATTGAATATTTTAAAAAATAGGCACTAAGGATGTAGGAAAAGTAAAATTGAAGTGACTGCCAAACTCATCAAAATGAGAAAATGGATAAGGTGCGGAGCGCCCTTTTGCAGCAAAAGGACGCGAATCTGAACTCCCGAATTCCCAGTTTCTGGGTCACGCCTTACCCTTATGACGATAAAGAGTTCGGGAAGTATGTACCAAAGTAGTACACGGGAAGATATTGTCGGAAAGTATGTACCAAAGTAGTACACGGGAAGATATTGTCGGAAAGTATGTACCAAAGTAGTACACGGGAATATATTGTCGGGAAGTATGCACCAAATAGTACACGGGAAGATACTGTCGGGAAGTATGTACCAAAGTAATACACGGGAAGATACTGTCGGGAAGTATGTACCAAAGTAGTAAACGGGAAGATATTGAAATGGCTGTCAAACTCGTAATAAATGAGAACTTGAATAACGTACATAATTTTAGAATGTTTATGGGACATATATAAGACCCCATAATCATCGTGATGATCAGAGGTAGAGAAGATGAGGAATTTTTCGTTACGGGCAGACTAACAGACACAAGGCGCCTTATAGTGCAGATTTACTAATCTGTTTCAGAATTTCGCGTGAACTACACAAGGACTATCTGCGCACAGCCTTTCCTTAGTTTTAACTGACTAACTATAAAGAGAAAGCAGTTAGTGAATAGAACACACTACTAACCCTTGAGCTACTCTTATCTGACAGAATCAGAGGGATTTGACCGTCACTCTTATAGCACACTCACGACCGCAATGCCTCCCAGTGGCACAGCGGTATGTCTGCGTACTTACAACGCTAGAATCCGGGGTTCAAATAATCAAACACGACCGCAGTGTACATCGTGCTTTTGCGGAAACGGGACGCAAACCACGGGTCTTCGGAACCATAGTCATTCATGCTAACAAGCCACACCCGTCCCCTTTAAAAAATAACGCATGCACACACACACACACACACATGAATATTTAATCGTCTACTCTTATCGATTCAATAAAGTAGTAAAATTAAATATTTCTTGTTCTTACCCAATCGTAGTCCAGAAACAATTTTTCTTCTTGAAAAAGTCTTTGACTCTGATGTTCCATCACATTTAATCTGTCGAGATGGTGCAATGGACCTAAAGATCTCATTTCTATAACCAATAGTTAAGAAAAAGGTTACTGATATGTATAGTTCATGATACTTAACTCGAAACTGCTGACCTATACGGTAAAGATAAACGTATAATCCTCCGTTTAATCATGTGTTCGTTAGGAAAAAAAAAAAAGTTTTGTGAAAAAAAATATTTTATTTCCTTTAGTATTATTAAGTATGGAAACAGAATTTCATTTCTCGTTGTATAAAAGCTTTATCATTTTAAAATCCTAAAAACTCCAGAACCTAAAAAGCTGCAAAATGTTATGTTGTAATATACCAACTAAATACTGCCTTCATATTACACTAGTTATATCACAGTTAAATAGTCTGTGTTGCTGAAATATAACAAGTAAATGTTGCCTTCATATTGCACTTGTTGTGTCACAGTTAACTAGTCTGTGTTGCTGTAATATAAGAAGTAAATGTTGCCTTCATATTACACTTGTTGTGTGACAGTTAACTAGTCTGTGTTGCTGTAACATAACAAGTAAATGTTGCCTTCATATTACACTAGTTATATCATTGTTAACCAAAATTATTCAATATTTGTGGACCAGTACGGTAGTGGACGTTGTGTAAAAAATTCCGTAATTTTAGGGTTTGAATAATGATTTTACCAGTAATTTCACATAACCCCATTACAAGTTTAAGTATACATAAATTATGGGAAATTAGCTTTAAAATATTTTTTCAACAAGATGTAAATTATTCTAATATAAAATTAAATATTCATATATTACAAGATGAAAAAGGTTTCTTTCTTAAAATTTAGGAACAGCAATTTATCTTCAATCAATAGACTTATAATATATTTAATATGTTAAAATGAGGTGTTTAACTTTTTTCGAAAAGGATGTGATGCCTTTAGTTATAAAGGATGTGATACCTTTAGTTATAAAGGATGTGATACCGTTAGTTATAAAGCATGTGATACCTTTAGTTATAAAGGATGTGATACCGTTAGTTATAAAAGATGAGATACCTTTAGTTATAAAAGATGTGATACCGTTAGTTATAAAGGATGTGATACCGTTAGTTATAAAGGATGTGATACCGTTAGTTATAAAGCATGTGATACCTTTAGTTATAAAAGATGAGATACCTTTAGTTATAAAAGATGAGATACCTTTAGTTATAAAGCATGTGATACCTTTAGTTATAAAGGATGTGATACCTTGAGTTATAAAGCATGTGATACTATTAGTTATAAATGATGTGATACCTTTAGTAAAAAAGGATGTGATACCTTTAGTTATAAAGCATGTCATACTATTAGTTATAAAGGATGTGATACCTTTAGTTATAAAGGATGTGATACCTTTAGTTATAAAGCATGTGATACCTTTAGTTATAAAGGATGTGATACCGTTAGTTATAAAGCATGTGATACCTTTAGTTATAAAGCATGTGATACTATTAGTTATAAAGGATGTGATACCTTTAGTTATAAAGGATGTGATACCTTTAGTTATAAAGGGTGTGATACCGTTAGTTATAAAGGATGTGATACCTTTAGTTATAAAGCATGTGATACCTTTAGTTATAAAGGATGTGACACCTTTAGTTATAAAGCATGTGATACCTTTAGTTATAAAGCATGTGATACTATTAGTTATAAAGGATGTGATACCTTTAGTTATAAAGGATGTGATACCTTTAGTTATAAAGGGTGTGATACCGTTAGTTATAAAGGATGTGATACCGTTAGTTATAAAGCATGTGATACCTTTAGTTATAAAGGATGTGATACCTTTAGTTATAAAGCATGTGATACCTTTAGTTATAAAGCCGTTCTAACGTAAAATATGTCATTCTAAAAATAATAAAAGTATAATAAGTGACAGACATTTGCCGTCATTTTTGTCATTAGAATAATACTTTAAACTTTCGTTTGAAAGCGAGATATATTTGAAAACTTCTCTCAGTAACGTATTTTTAGGATCAAACATTGAATGAAGATATTTGAAAACTTCTATTCAGTAACGTATTTTTAGGATCAAACATTGAATGAAGATATTTGAAAACTTCTCTCAATAACATATTTTTTAGGATCAAGCGTTGAAAAGATATATTTGAAAACGTTGATTAGTTACGTATTTTGAGGATTAAGCGTTGAAAAGATATATTTGAAAACTTCGATTAGTTACGTATTTTTAGGATCAAGCGTTGAAAATATATATTTGAAAACTTCGATTAGTTACGCATTTTGAGGATCAAGCGTTGAAAAGATATATTTGAAAACTTCGATTAGTTACGCATTTTGAGGATTAAGCGTTGAAAAGATATATTTGCAAACTTCGATTAGTTACGTATTTTGGGGATCAAATATTCAAAGGGTGTACTCGAAAACCTTCACTCGCACAACAAATATGGGCACGTTTCTGCTGTACGCGTCTGTCTGGTCGATGCAAAAGTGAAGAAAGTTATACGGGCTGTAGTAGTCAGAATTATGTTTGGATGTTTTCAGTATCCAGTAATATATGTCTCTTTTCTGTACACCAATCTAGTCGTTCTGGCAGGAAGTAATATTACACTTGCTTTTGTTATTACTAAGGTGTGACCTCCGAAGCAAATTAAATGTGCGATACAAACGCGTTAAATGTTGTCATTAGTGACGCGCAGAGCGACATCCATTCAACCCGGCATTATTCTGCCAGTCGTTGCAACAACATTTTGTCTTTTGGAGTCGGCGGGGATAAGTTAGTGGGGTTTTTGGCACTTAGTCGTTCCCATGTTTCATGTTATAAACTCTATAGTTTTGTCATACAGAGAGAATGTATATTTGTTTGCACACTGTATGTATTTATCGTTTCTAGAATAATTAATATGAACTACTACTTAGATCAAAAACAAAAATGAACACAATAATAAGCATATACTTAATTATATATATTGTTCTTAAATTCTCACTTAAAAAAATATTAGATTGTATATGAGTACCCTAGCTATTAACGATGTTTTCGGCCGTAATCTCAATAACATCTTTTCAAATGTTTAACTGTTTTGATCCAAAAACATCTTATTGAGGAGGCAGTTCGGTAGAAACAGTATTAGTTCAATTAAAGTTAAAAAACACAGCAAAATAAAAATATTTTCCTGGTATCCAATGGTTTATAGAGCATATATGGACTCCCCAAGCTTTTTAAACACCGCGTGTGGTTTATAGAGTATATATGGACTCCCCAAGCTTTTTAAACACCACGTGTGGTTTATAGAGTATATATGGACTCCCCAAGCTTTTTAAGCACCGCGTGTGGTTTATAGAGCATATATGGACTCCCCAAGCTTTTTAAACACCGCGTGTGGTTTATAGAGTATATATGGACTCCCCAAGCTTTTTAAACACCGCGTGTGGTTTATAGAGCATATATGGACTCCCCAAGCTTTTTAAACACCGCGTGACCTAGGGGCAGTTTCTACCACTTGTACTATATGTTCAGCTATGATTTTATGTACCACATTTTTCCTTCACGTGGAATTTCATATTACATTGTCAACAAGACATCAAGAATTTTTTATACATTATGTTCAATTCTCTCTCTTGATTTTGTGAATTGATCTTTCACATCTTGACGTGTCAATATATGATCACAAAAGTGTACGCTTCTTTTCATTTCTTCCTTCTGATTTTGCGTACCACGTTTGTGGAATTTTAGATTGACCTTTGACACTATCTCGTTAATATGTGACTAATAAAAAAAATACTACATTTCCATCTCTCTGTCTCTCTCTTTATTTTATGTATTCCATTATGGTCTATTAGCACGACACTTGACACTTTATCAATATGTGACTACGAACCTGTACACTAAACGTTTCTCTCTCTTTATTTTATGTATTCCTTTATGGCATATTGGCATGACCCTTGACACTTCTTTATCAATATGTGACTACGAAACTGTACACTAAACGTTCCTCTCTCCATATTTGTGTATCGCTTTTTGATATATTGTGGTGACTTATCAAAGAACATCGTCAATATGTGACTATGAATGTGTACACTTATGTCTTGTTTTCTTTCCTGATTCTACAAAATACATTTTGACAATCTTGTCCTCACCTTTGGAGCCTGACATGGCTTGGTATTTAGCATGCCTAGGTGCGGATCGAAATGTCCAAGGCTCGAGTACCGATATACTGCGGAAGATGCTTCACACTTTCAGATATGGGCGCGTTATAAAAATGACAATTAATCCCACTATATTACGTTAAGAGTAGTGTTTTAGACGACAGATGCTGCTGACTGATAACTCTACCTCTGATTACAATTTTTAAACTAGTGATGGCTATGGTTGAACCGTTTGGTTCGTGTGTCGCATAAGGTGCGTTTCAGGCTATATATGCCAGCCTACACCTTTGATTTTCACCTTATCAGCATCTTAGCACAACCTTAGATATTAGAAGTCCAGCATCTTGGTAGTGGTTTTATTTCCTTTTTAACACTTTCCATGATACAGAGATAATTTATACTATCTATCTGTCATTTTGCTGTACTATTAATTCTTATGAAACAAACATAATTACCATAATACATTTAAAAAACGATTCACTGTGTTTTCCGTTCGGCTGTTTGGTGATGTCACTGAGACTGGACATTTCTCTGGTTACCGTTTAAGAGGTCGTATACAAAAAAAATTTGGCAAAAAGCCAACAAAATATTTTATAAATTGTAGCCCGCTAAATTTGACTGTTTATTTTATAAGAATATCGTTGGGCAGGACGTGTTGTAGAGGTTAATGTTCCGAGCCGTGGATTGAGGGATTCAAGATTTGAAATGGGATATCAATGAGTAGGCTCGGGACTTTCAGCTGTGGGCCTGTTATAAAAGTGATAGTCAATCCCGTTATTCAGATCAAAGATCTGGTCAAAATCTTGAAGGCTGCGAGTACTTCTAACTGGCTGGCCTCTTTATGGTCAGTTGTTCAAATTAGAAATAGCCGAATCTGAACTCCGACGTGGCCGTTTAGCACACATTCTTATAAGGCATCATTAAGTTAATGTTAAGTCCAGAATTAATCTCTGTTTCTTACTTGAGGCTCACATCCTTCTTCTTTTCCTAAAATCCACAAAGGATCTTACTGGTTATAAGACGCTTAAATGACTTTAATTTCTCAATCTAATTTTTTGAAATATTGATAGGAAATTATCATTACTCCTTTCTCTGCTGTAACTTTTCTGTTGCAGTCACGATTCATTCAACACTTGCAAGCGCCTTTAATGATTTATATGTTAGATATAATTTACTATCGAAAGTAAAACCAAACTATCGACAGTTCCTAACAAATAATAACAACGTCTTCCACATCTCCTATTCATTATTATATTTTTGATAAATGTACAGATACAGGGTGAAGCAAAAGTTACTATACATTTGGTATTTATACAATAATTGAAACCAACTTAATTATCTATGGGTTTTTTATGTCCTTTTAAATCACAAAAGAAATAACCTAAATTTAGTCACAAGTCGTTACCCTATAAATATTATATACACTTCACCATTATAACAGGCCTAGCTGTATTTCTTTGGTTTGCTGACCCAAGCTGTGCTGACGAGCAAACTGCAGTACACAGCAGAGGGTACGACCAATCAGGGAGAGCTTTAGGCGTCTACGACACGTATTCAATTTTACCTTTGACGCTAGAAATTAAACTAAGTTTTTAATCAAACAAGTGTGTAGTCGCCCCCCCCCCCCCATATAAACTATATTGTGGACAATGTTCACTATTTTCAGAAATTTTTTTCTGTAGTGGAAATATTTAAAACCCATCCTAATAATGGTAATAATCCTTATTTGTGTATTCGGAAGGACTTGAGCAGACAGTTCTACTCGATTCAGTTACTTGTAATTTTTCTTTACAATTTAATTGTTTCAGTATATCTAACATACCACAACTCGGACTGTTTGTGAATGCAGTATTAAGTTTGAAATGACTGAATCTGCTAAAACTCAAAGATTCTAATCATTGTACGTTTCTCAACATATGCGGAAAGTAATTATGAAAATATATATGATCTATGAGTTAATATTAAACGCTATTTACACGAGAGTAAAGCCGAGGAAATATAACTACGTTTCTCAGTAAGGTTTGATTAGTACGTGCCCTGGTGGTTGAGCCGCTTGACTTGCAATATGCGAGTCATGGGTTCGGATTCCTTCTCCGAACATGCTCGATCTTTCAGCCATGGGAACATTACAATGTGAAAGTCAATGCCACTTTTCGTTCATAAAGAGTTGCCAAAGAGTGTTTTGGTCGACAGTGATCACTAGCTGCCTTCCCTCTAATCTATCACTTCTAAGTTAGAAAGAGTTAGAGTAGTTTTGTTCAGAATTAAACAATAATTAATCCAAAGACTCATCTATCCTGTTCTTCTATAGTGGTTTGTTTGTTTTTAAGCACAAAACTACCCAATGAGCATTTTTTGCTCTGCCCACCACTGGTAATCCAAACCCAACTTTTAACGTTATAATTCCTCAGTTTCATCGCCGATACACTGAGAGTCATCTGTGATGTGTATGTTAATTGTTTGTGTTAGTAACTTATATTTTTGAATGCATAGTGATGAATTGACTATGTCGCTGAAAGATTTCTCGAGGGGTTGAAGAATCGAAAAAAGTTTGCTTCAAGCTCAAACCATCGTCGATATTTCAGTAGATGCATCGCAAGTTAGTGATAAAAACACGCATGCGTTCTATAAATGCGTCAAAGTAACCAGTCGAAACTGTGTTATATAAACTAAAGTGACCAGTACAAACTGTGTTATATAAACTAAAGTAACCAGTCGAAACTGTGGTATATAAACTAAACTGACCAGTCCAAACTGTGTTATAAAAACTAAAGTGACCAGTCCAAACTGTGTTATATAAACTAAAGTAACCAGTCCAAACTGTGTTATACACACTAAAGTAATCAGTCCAAACTGTGTTGTATAAACTAAAGTGACCAGTCCAAAATTTGTTATATAAACTAAAGCAACCAGTCCAAACTGTTGTATATAAACTAAAGCAAGCAGTCCAAACTGTGTTATAAAAACTAAAATAACCAGTGCAAACTGTGATATATAAACTAAAGTAGCCAGTCTAAACTGTGTGATAAAAACTCAGGTAACCAGTCCAAACTGTGCTATATGAACCAAAGTAAACAGTCCAAACTCTGTTATATAAACTAAAGTAACCGGTCCAAACTGTCGTATAAAAACTAAAGTATCTAGTACAATTTCTGTTATATATAAAAAATATAGTCTCCAGTCCAGTGTTATAAAACTAAAGTATCCAGTCCAAACTCTGTCAGTGAGTTGTAAAATGTCCATTTAGATAGACCACTTGACTGAGGTTTGTTTTAGTAAGAGTGGCACAGTGTTTACTTGTGGGTAATTAAAAACTACACTTCGTCTTTAAGAGTACTTCACCTATTACTCTAGCTGATACAGACGCATTACAAATAACGTTATGAAACCCCCTTTCTTGGCTTTTTTTTATATTGTTAACAGCTACACTATCCTGTAGCTTTTACTTCGTAATTACAAAATGATCTAAACTGTCCAATATGTCAGTAGAATGTTTCCACTTAGTTTAAGTTAATATAAATTGTCTTAGACGTCAGAAGAAAGTGGTCATGATTTCAAATATTAAAGGTTACGATGTCTTAAGAATATTGGTACGTTTGTTTTAAAAAAATAAGACTGACACTGATCAGTTTCATAAATTTGCCGTGGTGTTATTGTACTCAGTTTGAAAGTTATCACTCAATACATTACGTTAAATGTTTTTAATCAACACAAATACGCTTGTTATTACTTTCTACATCTAGGAAACTGTCCGAAACTGTTTCACAGAATTGATTTAAACTAGAGGTTTGACCAGTATTAATTAAAAGTTGTATCTTAAAGGGAGTATTTCAGTTTAAAATGTTTTAATATTGAAACTGGCCTCTGACTTACATTAATCTTAATACCTGGACATAGTATATTCGTAATTCACTTGTTGTTACTGTTGCTTAAAAAACGCGCTCTGCATTTTGGGGCAGTGGGTGCACTATAAGAGTGACTGTCAAATCCTCCTAGTCAATTAGATAAGAGTAGTCCAAGAATTATCTATGGGTGCTGTTGATTAGCTGCCTTCCTTCTAGTCCATCTATTGAAAATTAGGAACGGTTGTACGTTTTGGGCGATTAAGTGCGCTATAAGAGTGACTGTCAAATCCTCCTAGTCAGTCATGTAAGAGTAGTCCAAGAATTTTCTATGGGTGCTGTTAACTAGCTGCCTCTCTTCTAATCTATCAGTTCAAAATTAGGAACAGCTATGCGAAGATAGAATATGTGTACGTTTGTACCTTTTCGAAAAAATTCTGAAACAAACAAACAAATCACTAGAAGGCAGTAACAAAGGAAACCCATTCCAAGCTCGTAAAGTAATCTATTATACTGATCATTAAATATGGCTGCTTCTCTTTTCCTACATGAATAAAACAAATGTCCAAAACGCTACAAAACGTTAAAAGAATAATCTCTAGCACCCACGCTATACACCTACTTGAAGCCATATATACACACATGCTTACTAGATATAGAATTTTTAACAAAATTGTTAAATATCTAAAACACTTCGATGCAAACACTAAACCATAACTGAATAATTTATCCAACTGAACTAAAGTAAAATATTTTGAGATCACCATATATCTTTTCAATTTATAATTGTATATATTTACACGTGGCACTGGATGATCTAAATATGTAAAAAAATGGGAGAATTGCAACGAACACAGTATTTCCTAACCAACTTTAGACTTTTAATATAACTCACTGCTTCTAGAGGTCGAGCTTGTGAAATTAATATGCTTGTTTTAGATCGTTTTTATTGCATCTATTCGATCTTATTTTTATTCCTCGATTTTCATTTATTGGCGGGTTTGTCTCTTTGACTAAATTCTTGAGTACAAGTTTTATATAGTGGCGTAATTTTCAAGCAAACACAGCCTTTTCATAAAGAGAGTGAGTCATATTATAGTGCTAGTGTTTTCGAGAAGTACTTACTTATAACTATAGTAAAAAGAAAACAATCATAAAAGAAACGAACAACAGATGACAGAAATTGAAACGGTTAAGAATTCAAGTTAATGCTTAGTAAAATAAATATCGGAGATGCGAAGGGTATTTGAATCATTAGTACAAAAGTTATTACACCCACGTATTTTACCACTTAAATGAGGAGTACTGTGAATAGTGTTAATAGCTCGAACTCGGCATGAGTAACAATCATGAACATGTGCACAATATTGTTATTAAGAAAGGTTCACTGACACCCTAGAATTGCATCTATTGCATGTGAATTTATACATCTTTAAGCAAAGACGAAATAACGACATTGATGAGTTGCGGTGGTTGAATGAACAGTAGATTGCAGTTGAAATAAATCGTTTTCCTTTACTCGCCATCACTCCCTTCGAGTATGCTGTTCTTCTGACCATCATTGCGAACTGCATAGTGCTGGCACTGGAAGAACATTTACCAAATGGAGATAGGACACCTCTAGCCCAAAAACTTGTGAGTAACATAGTTTAGTTTTCTCTTCAAAAGTGTTTTATGATTTCTCGTTCTATAGCACAACGTACTAAACTTATTTTCTACTTATATTAACGTAACGTGTGCCGTGTTTTAAGTATAACAAAAAGAAAACTGAATGAAACAGAAATATGTATTGTGATATAAAAGGTATTAAAATATTTATCCCGCTATTTTAAACGTGACGTTTCATTTGAAACGATTCAACCTTATTTCAGTTGTTTTTGTTAAACTTGACAAGTTTAAACTTGTC
>NW_013665774.1:66336-72847 GCF_000517525.1 Limulus polyphemus | reverse complement strand
ATCCCGCTATTTTAAACGTGACGTTTCATTTGTAAACGATTCAACCTTATTTCAGTTGTTTTTGTTAAACTTGACAAGTTTAAACTTGTCTTTGGATTTTAGGTATCTATGGTTTCTCTGTTTATAATCTTCCCTGGAGTTAACTTTCATAGTTTACAATCTTTCCTGGAGTTAACTTTCATAATTTATAATCTTCCCTGAAGTTAACTTTAATTGTTTATAAGCTTCACTGGAGTTAACTTTCATAGTTTACAATCTTTCCTGGAGCTAACTTTCATAATTTATAATCTTCCCTGAAGTTAACTTTAATTGTTTATAATCTTCCGTGGAGTTAACTTTCATAGTTTACAATCTTTCCTGGAATTAACTTTCATAATTTATATTCTTCCCTGGAGTTAACTGAACTAGTCTGTTTACAATGTGACGAGTTTCCTAATCTGATATCATGCTTAAGTAGCATTTTTTAAATCAGCTTTTTGTTTCAGAATTTAAATACAAAAACAAGAAACTTGACATATAGGTGAGATGTTCACCAAATATCTCTGACTTTTCTTAACGTTGTTTGTAAACACTGGAATAGTATTTGGAATCACTTATGTTACCAAATATTTTCAAATTCCTTAATTTTTTAAACCTCCACAGCGTTTATTTTGAAATAAACGATAATAATAATAAGTTGGATCCCATAATCTACTCGATTAATTAAATAATATTTATTAAAACCTATATGGGATAATGTACTTTATCAACCAGTTAGTTTTGTTTATCAATTAGTACTCTGTGATTGGTCTTACATCCTGGATTTTGTTTTACTTTTTGCAGGAAAAAACGGAACCATATTTTCTAGGAATTTTCTGTGTAGAATCATTATTAAAAATTTTAGCGTTAGGCTTTATACTCCACAAAGGAGCTTATCTTCGCAACATTTGGAACATGATGGACTTCATTGTTGTGGTAACAGGGTAAGTGCACGATGTTTTTAAGTTTCATTTTAAGAGCTTGGTTTCTATTTAACCCATTAAATCAAAGGAGTCGAAATATTACGTTCAAAATTCTCTTGTTAACTCATTGGATAGTATTATATTTCATTAACTTTTCACAAAATAAATTAACGTCTAATTAAGGGCATATAGTATAATATTATAATATGTATTGTTATAAAGTTTCAACAGCTTTCAATTTGAAGATCTTATTCATCATTAGTATTCCCGTTCCCATCAACATATTCATGATAAAATGATATATCAAACTATTTTCACGTCCCTTCATCACAAATTATTTATAGACCTGAACATGATCCATCATGGCATTAAGCTTACCAGTGAATCTGTAGAAAACCATACACATCCGTTCCTGAATGTTCTTGTTAAGAGACAGGATAAAAAGATACACGCTTCTAGTTATCGTAAGGATATTCACACAGGTTTATACGTATCTTGAAACTCCTACAATGACTCTTTTCAAAAATTAGGCATCGTAAAAACTCTGTATCATTATCTCAGGGTCATTGCTTCTAGTAACGCATATTTTCAATCGGATCTCAACAAACTGAAAACGGAAATATTAACCCAAAACGGGTTTACTCTGGAATCCGATAACAAAGTTTTCTCTACATTAAATAAAAAAAATCCGAATTGAATCCCAGCACCAGTCAAGTATTTATGAACGTCCTGTTTATTGTAAAATTTCCTTTACCCCCAAAGTTTCTCAGTTGACCAGAAAGCCTTGGGGGGGGGGATATAATTAATTTGTCTGTTCAATTTCTGGCAGACGATTAGAGTAAGCTTACTTTTCTGGCAGACGTTAAGGTAAGCTATAACAAAGAAGTACTAAGACTCTGACGCCTCTTGTTCATTCTGTCCAACTTGGCAATGTTGAGATTCTTAATAGAGATAAAATATAAATCTCTGCAAAAATAAAGGAAGCCTTGTTAATTAAACAGTTAAAACCTAAAATTATTAAATATTATGGTATACAGCTGTATCCTTTATAACCTTTGTTTCAAACTTCTAAGGTTGAATTACTGCGTACGTATATTTTATCTTTATAATTTGAAGATGACTTTATAATATAGTACAATCAAACTATCTTAATCTGTCGAATGTAAACTAACATATGTTAGAATATTGATTGCTTATGTTACTATGTAAGATATTTGTAATTCTTTTGTTATCCCCAGCAGTTATAAAATCTTTAAAATTCTTCAACCTATTGCTGTTGCCAACTAAAATTGACCTTTAATTAAGGTCAAGCACATCTAACAACTAGGTTTCCACCGCCAGCAATACATATAATAATGAATATTCATGACCTCAATAGTATGTTACAATTACTATAGATACTATGTAGCGCTTCAAACACTATTTATTCATGTTAATTAGTATAATCCACATTATACTTCTTTTACAGACATTTTTTTTTACTTTTGTTTTATTAAATTATTTATTTACCAGTCATCTTCGTCCAAAAATAACTGGCTAATCATTATGAAGCTCAACCAATTAAATACCAATGAACCTATTCGCTAGGTTTTCTTGTTACCTAGATCACGAGGTCAGTCATTATAGTTGGTGTAGCTAATAATGTCAGGTTAACTAGATAAAACGTTGTAGCTATAGATATGATAATTTCTGTATCCCTAATAAACTAACTCTACTATTCTAACGTTTCATTCTTCAAGATTCTAAAGACAACATTCATTTTTGTACTATTCATTTTGTGAGCATTTCTATGTTATGGTTTAGTAAGAAAGAAAAACATTAATATAGTCCGATGTTAAAGAAAAAATGAACAGCTTAGTTGTTGACTGAAGTCTCTTTATAAACTTTAAACGTTTAGATAAAAAAATAATTTCTAAAAACTCTTATAACCACTATATCACGTCTTTATTGTTGTGTATTGTATATATATATATATATGTGTGTGTGTGTGTGCTTCTATGGCTTTCCTTCTCATTGTTACTTCGATCAATAACAGTACTTACTCTGTTCGTGCAGTATGTGGATTACTTTGTGTGTTATTTTTCTCCACGTTACTGAAACTCTCATTTATCGTTGTAACTAGGAATTGCGTGATTCCAGTACAAAATAATAAGTTCATAGGATTAATCCAAACTTCTTCTTTCTACTCACAAATCCGGAAATTTTAACAGACAAATAACGCAATAAAACTGATGAACAGATACATCCATTTTGAAAGACACGTGACCAAGAGAAGTTATATTGTGCTTATAAACATAACTAGCAACTGTGCACTTTGTGGTTTTAATGTAGATGTAGATTTTACAAAGCATGGTAAATTATTTAAAAAAATATATCCAGTTGTCTACTTATTCAGCAATACGATAGGTACGTCATATTAGGAGTGTTTTCAAAAAATCCTATGACTTTCACCTATAATGCCTATCTTCCAGGATCATGAACCTAACAGCAGAGAAGAGCGAAAATTTAGATTTGCGTATGCTGCGATCCTTCCGAGTTTTGCGTCCACTCAAACTAGTATCTCGAACGCCAAGTAAGTTGTAAATGTGCCGGATCAAACCCCTGTCTCTAGCCTTTGTTGTCCTACGATGTTAGCCATACCATAACCTTCGACCTGCGACATCTTGGTAGCAAAGACCGAAGCCTCCCCGGTGACCTAGTAGGACCTCTCTATGTAGAGCTCTATAATGTCGTCACGTGATATAACCTGATTCATTATTGGCCAAAATGACCTCAATCTTAGATACTGCTGTAGCTTTGGTCAACTAGATAATCTCCACGTGACATCCTGTAGAATTAGTTACCTCTTTTCAAGTAGCCACATTTTTCCACCTTGTAGGTAGGAGCTTAAAATAGGTAACTTAGTTTCAGTTTATTTCCCCAATTATTTAATTTTAAACCAACCACGTTATTAAAGTAATAGCTAAAACTTTTCACCTAAGCTTATGGATAGGAGTTAAAGGTAACTTAGTTTTAGTTTATCTTCTCCAATTATTCAATTTTAAACCAACCACGTTATTAAAGTAACAGCTAAAACTTTTCACCTAAGCTTATGGATAGGAGTTAAAGGTAACTTAGTTTTAGTTTATCTTCTACAATGCTTGAATTTTAAATCAACCACGTTATTAGCGCTATAGCGAAAACTTTTCACCCAAGCTTATGGATAGGAGTTAAAGGTAACTTAGTTTTTAGTTTATCTTCTCCAATGATTTAATTTTAAGCCAACTGCATTATTAGAACACTCCAAATTTTTCCACCTAAAGTTTAAAATAGATAGTTTGATCCTGATTTATCTTCCTAAGTGTTTTATTACAAACCAGCAAGACTGTTAGGAAATAAATTTTAGTTATTTTAACTTAAGAGTTGTATGAATAAGTATTTTACTACTAGTTTATATTCTGAATCATACTATTTGAAACAGAAATGTTCCCAGTGACTCAGCGGTAAGTATGAAGGCTTATGATGCTAAAAATTGGGTTTAAATAACCAAGGCCGGCACAACACAAATAGTCCATTGTATAGTTTTGTGTTCAACAACAAACAAACATGAAGAAATCAAAAGTTTATTGAGATTTAAAACTAAATATATTTTGAGTAAAGTTTAAAATAAAGTTTGGTCCTAGTTTATCCTCTAAGTGTCTTATTTCAAATCAGCAACATTGTTAGAAAATTAGTCTAGTTTTAACCTAATAACCTTGTGTGTAGGAGTTTAAAGTATTTAGTTATATTTTACTTTCCCAAGAACCTTATCTTAATAACTATCGAATATTACTCAAACATCTATGGATATTACTCAAACATTGATGATTATTATTCAAACATTGATGGTTATTACTTAAACATTGATGGTTATTACTTAATCATTGATGCTTATTACTCAAATATCTATGATTATTACTCAAACATATATGGTTATTACTCAAACATATATGGTTATTACTCAAACATCTATGGTTATTAATCAACCAATTATGATTATTACTCAAACATCTGTGGTTATTATCAATTCCATTTGTTATAGATACAGTTAATTTCAATAATCTTTCTATATTTAATTTGTAACGTAATGATAGGTAAAACTATAACATGTATGATATTATATGGTTTTTAGTATTCATATTCCCATTTTTAAAACGTAATTACACATTGTGTAGGTCTTGTGACTCACAAAACTCTAAATTTTCATTAAAATATACAATGAAGTATGATTTCAAATAATTTATAACTTTATAACATATTAATTTTCAAAACTTTTGAAATTAACACATTTTACTGTCTTATGTACAAGTTGAAATATTAATGGATAAAAGTTTAAGATAAATTATTGATCACCTTAATTTGTGGTTGTAGAGGTTTATGGATCTTATGCTCTTACATCCTCATATTTATTTACATATTATGCTTTTACATCCTCATATATATTTACATATTATGCTCTTACATCCTCATATATATTTACATATTATGTTCTTACATACCCGTATTTATGTATCATGTTCTTACATCATCTTATATATGTATCATGCTCTTACATCCTCGTATTTATGTATCATGTTCTTACATCCTCGTATTTATGTATCATGTTCTTACATCCTCATGCATACATACTTATATTTAAGTTTACTGACTATTTTCATTAAAATATTTTACCAAATATGGTATAATGTACAAAACAAGATTATTTTCAGATCATATGCACATTGAAACGCTATACAAACATAGTTATTTGATTAATATAGTTTTTCTATTGTTATTGGAAAACGTTTCTGTTGGTTTTTAAATACTTTGTTTTTATTCACCAAACAATGTTAACTTTATCGAGGGCTTCACGGCGATTAGCTAGTGGTAACTTATATTGGTTACATAATGGTTAAATCCTTCTCTTCGTTGTAACTTACATTGGTTACATAATGATTAATTCATCACTTCATGGTAACTTATATTGGTTAGATAATGGTTAATTCATTCACTTCATGGTAACTTATATTGGTTACATGATGGTTAATGCATTCACTTCATGGTAACTTATATTGGTTACATAAAAGTTAAATCTTTCTCTTCATTGTAACTTATATTGGTTATATATGGTTAATTCATTCACTTCATGGTAACTTATATTGGTTACATAAAAGTTACATCTTTCTCTTCATTGTAACTTATACTGGTCACATAATGGTTAATTCATTCACTTCATGACAACTTATATTGGTTACATAAAAGTTAAATCTTTCTCTTCATTGTAACTTATACTGGTCACATAATGGTTAATTCATTCACTTCATGGTAACTTATATTGGTTACATAAAAGTTAAATCTTTCTCTTCATTGTAACTTATACTGGTCACATAATGGTTAATTCATTCACTTCATGGTAACTTATACTGCTTACATAATGGTTAATTCATTCACTTCATGGTAACTTATATTGGTTACATAATGATTAATTCATTCACTTCATGGTAACTTATATTGGTTACATAATGGTTAATTCATTCACTTCATGGTAACTTATATTGGTTACATAATGATTA
>NW_013665774.1:62118-65442 GCF_000517525.1 Limulus polyphemus | reverse complement strand
TACATAATGGTTAATTCATTCACTTCATAGTAACTTATATTGGTTACATAAAAGTTAAATCCTTCTTTCATTGTAACTTATATTGGTTACATAATGGTTAATTCATTCACTTCATGGTAACTTATATTGGTTACATAATGGTTAATTCATTCACTTCATGGTAACTTATATTGGTTACATAATGGTTAAATCCTTCTTTCATTGTAACTTATATTGGTTACATAATGGTTAATTCATTCACTTCATAGTAACTTATATTGGTTACATAAAAGTTAAATCCTTCTTTCATTGTAACTTATATTGGTTACATAATGGTTAATTCATTCACTTCATGACAACTTACATTGTTTACATAAAAGTTAAATCGTTCTCTTCATTGTAACTTATATTGGTTACATAATGGTTAATTCATTCACTTCATAGTAACTTATATTGGTTACATAAAAGTTAAATCTTTCTCTTCATTGTAACTTATACTGGTCACATAATGGTTAATTCATTCACTTCATGGTAACTTCTATTGGTTACATAATGGTTCAATCCTTCTTTTTGTTGTAACTTATACTGGTCACATAATGGTTAATTCATTCACTTCATGGTAACTTCTATTGGTTACATAATGGTTCAATCCTTCTTTTTGTTGTAACTTATATTGGTTTCATAATGATTAACTCTTTCGTTTCACATTAGGTTTATAGTACATGCTCACAGAAGTTACAAGGAATTTAGAATTTTTGGACTTTTGACAAAATAATATTATTTTCAAAGTGATTTTTTTGAAGTGTGTGTGACTGTATTTCTCAATTAAATATCTGTAGTACAACACATGCATAAATGTATCTTATGTCCAACAGCCAAACTAAGTTTGGAGCTTCAAAAAATCATGACATGGGGTATATATATATATACAGATCTCAGGTGCAAATTAATTATCTAGACAAACAACCTTTCAAAAAGAAGGCATTGGCTTTTGGAAAAAAATAACATTATAACCCCCCTCCCTTTTTGGAGGTAATAACTTTTACTGGTACATACTTTACCCTATTTTATTTGAGAAGGAATATGAAGGAATTAAAGAGGATTTTCATGTTGACAATTTATCTGATATCTACAGTATAAAATTGTAAAATAATTTGAAATAAAGAAACGTTAAAATATAGAATGTTTCCAATAATAACTAACACTCAGAGTCAATACCAAAATTTAAAAAGAAATTCTTAGAATGCAGAATGTTTCCAGTAACAACTAACACTCAGGGTCAATACCAAGATTAAAAAAAAACAAAAAACTCTTAGAATGTAGAATGTTTCCTGTAATAACTAGCACTCAAGGTTAATACCAAAATTTAAAATAATCTCCTAGAGCTTAGAATGATTCCAGTAATAACTAACACCTTCCCTCTGATAAGCATCAGTGAATTCGTAGATGCCATATTTTGGACACAAATGACAAGTTTCTGAATGTTTAATTTTTTTGTGTTCTATTATAAAACTTTAATAATTCAGATAATGAAGATTTTATTGATATCCCCTTGTTGCAACAGGGTTAATTGTATAAAATGGAAAGGTTATGAATTACTTATTTGACATAAATGGAGAAAACAGGTTAAAGGTTCGATTTAATTAAAAAAAGTAGCTATTAAAAAGTTCAAAACCATATTTTCGTACTACCATCATTACGAAGTAGAGAAAAGCACTGTTACTTTAAGATAAAGAAAACAGTGACTTTTTGCAATTTTTCTATCTCTTCGATTCTTTGCGAGTCGATTCGACCTTGTGGCAGTCATTAGAGATCTTGCTGTCGAAGCTTGCAAGATTAGGGAATTCCTTTCGTTAACACCTGTCGTATTCTGCATCTCCAATGTGAAAATCAAGAGCAATGTAAAAAGAAATAACATTTTTTATATTATTTTCCCATATTTGTAGTGACCATTTGATACTCAGTGGTTCCTCCTTTATTTGGTTTCGTTAGAACGTACTTCCTGAACTTTCTGAATGTAAATATTTCCCTGCCTTCCCTTTTTGTTGCCAGTAGTTTTGTAGAAATAGAAGTAGTTGATGTAGTTAGACTAGATTTCCTTCCCTCTTTCAGATTTATTACCTCCTACGCCCCTGATAACTTAGACGTAGATTTGAGAACTTTGCGGGCCATTAGAGTCTTACGTCCGCTGAAGCTGGTGTCAGGAATACCAAGTAAGTTTCTTTTTTTTAAAAAAAATATAGCTCTGGTAAATTAATATGTAAAAAAATATTCAATGACTATCATTTATACACCACATACATAGACAAAATCTACCAAATGTACTTCAATAACATTGATATAATTGACGGTAGTTGCTTATTTTATGTATTTTCTTCCTTCTCACTTCAAACTTACCAATTTATCTAATCCACCCAAGATCTTAAAGAAAACTATTTTTCGTTTATGGTCTCAATAGCATTTTCTTCGGATTAACTGGTAATGTCTATAACAGGTTTATGTTTTTAGAATTTCGAGCAAAGCTACACGAAGTCTATCTGCGATAGCCGTCCCTAATTTAGCAGTGTGAGACTAGAGGGAAGGCAGATAGTGATCACCACCCACCGCCAACTCTTGGGCTACTCTGTTACCAACGAATAGTGAGATTGACCGTCACATTACAGCGCCCCCACGGCTGAAAGGGCGAGCTTGTTTGGTGCGACAGAGATTCGAACCCGCGACGCTCTTTCTATAACAGAGAAAATATCATAGTTGAATTAATATATGTACTTTTATAGTTGAATTTTGATCTCTGACAGTTATTAAAAGTTATTTGATTAAATGTATTCTTAAACAACCAACAACAGTGGTACCTGTAGTGAGACGAGGTTTAACTGTAACATTAACACTTGTGCAATATGAGAAGATGCAAAAATATTCTAGAAAATAGTTGTTAGATTTTTGAAAAGTTAAGTCATTCCTTCCCTTTTAGAACCAACGTGTGAAAGTAATTTACTTACACGTTTGTCTCACTACTGGTCGATAACAAAGTTATATAATTCTTAGCTACCATGAATTGATTATTCTTATTTTGATTGTAAAATTAATTCAATTCTGGTGAGTGATGTTATTGATTCAAACAATTATCTGATCTTAATATAGAGTAAAAAAAGAGTTATGTTTGATGTAACAAATCCGTAAAGCATTGAAAACTAACCGTGGAAAAAAACAAAAACCCGCTCACGTCTCAACCTCCATATTTTACTTTTCCACAGTTTGAGAGTTAGTTCAAAATTCTGTACTGTTCAATGAAATAGTTTAATATATGCATAGCAGCTTTCATATTACGTGGGGCCCGGCATGGCC
>NW_013665774.1:26746-61654 GCF_000517525.1 Limulus polyphemus | reverse complement strand
AGCTAGCGCAGATAGCCCTCATGTAGCTTTGTGCTTAATTACAAACTAAACTAATTCTATTAGTTCAGAAACATTTACAAGCAAACAAATGAATAAACATCACAGACAAAACAAAAATGGACCATTCAAGAAAAAATTATCCTTAGTTATTGCGGCATGAAGAGAATATATTATTAACCAAGGTAAATACAATCGTACAATAAAAAAAAACATTAGCAAATTAATCATGATAAAAGTAGAGAGTATTACGATGCTTATTGTTAACTGTATAAAATGAATAACGTAAATACAACCATAGAATAAAACATTAGCACATTAATCATGATAAAAGTAGAGTGCATTGCGATGCTTATTGCTAATGCCCAAAATGTCCTAAGTTTCAACACACTACTCTCAGTGTAGAAGGCGAGAGTCATCATGCTGCTTATTATTAGATAACGAAGAAAATAAAGTCAACAATAGGCATTTGTTATCATTAGGTCCACAGAAAACAGTTAAAAACAGATTATTGTTAGCTTTGAAGCAGAGCAGAGATGAAATGAATTAGATTTGAAGAAGGAGGATGTTGAAATAATTAACTTTTTCCAGTCATTTAGAGAGTAAAAAGTTTGTTAATTTATAAGAAATGTATATTTAGCACATGTGGTATAAAAATGTTATCAACAAATATTTTACCACTCTATATCTTTAATTTTCTTTTAGCTCATACGCAGACATTAATGTATTATCATTTGTTGAAAATATCAATATATTTTTATCATCGCTTTTTTTTGGGGGGGGGATTCATGCTAAGCGATACAAAGGTCCCCTCGCTGTTACTCGGAGTATGTGAAATTGGAGTGCAGTTTAAAAGTATTAAACTATTATTCGCGACTGTACATGTAGTATAAAGTTTAGAAGATTATAAAGGGGCCCCCCTCCGGCTCATCGGTAAATCTGAGGACTTATAACTCTAAACACCGGGTTTCGATACCTGTAATGCGTACAGCACTTATAGCGTTACGACAAAACAGTAAGTTTATAAACATATTTTTGTACTTTATTACACCAGAACACAATTTCTTTCGTGAAATAAAGTCAAACAAAATGAAATGTACGTTTTGAAACATATTTATTGAAAAGATATCCCCACGTTTGTTTACTAACAATGTGTTCTAGACACATTTATTTACTAACGATGTGTTAAACCCACATTTGTTTAATAACGATGTGTTCTAGTTACATTTATTTACTAACAATGTGTTATACCCACATTTATTTTCTAACAATGTGTTTTAGACACATCTATTTTCTAAAAATGTGTTGAGCAGTGACACTCTCTTCATTATTATCTCATTGGCAGTTTTTATAACTGGGCTTCAAATTTCACTTCAGCCATATACACTTTCTGTATTTGAAAATAAAAGAAACAATAGTAAGGGAAAACTTTAGTTAAAACGTCTAGTTTATCTTTAAATGTGTATTTTCGGCTCAGCCTAAAAGAATAATTTTTCTTGGTTAATAACGGAATCAGAATGCTTTTAATGTGAGTAATCGCTTTACGCGTGTAAGTAAAATCATTTTTTCAAAAACGCGAAGGACTCGAAATGCATAAGGAATTGTGCAATGTTATCAATTCGGTCGAAATACCTTCACCACCACTTCACTGACTCTTAATAAGCGCTCCTTGTACAAAACCTAACGAAACGTTCTCGTTTTATTTCAATTTCAAATATTCCTCGTGTAACAGCATATCGTTGTTAAGAAACTCGTTTCATAATATAGGTTATGCATATAGTTATTTATAAAAAACATTCTTCTCAGTTAGCCTAAACGTTTAATCCAATGCAATCTGACGTGTCGGTTTTCCATTAATGTTTTCAATTAAATTGGTATTTGAAATTATTACAAATATATAGAAGTGTTTATTTGGAAATATTTCATGTAAAGCCATAAAGTATCGTATTTATAATTCCTTTTGAAACGATTAGCTTGCGACATGGGTCTTACATGTTTCTGTTTTTCCATAGGTCTTCAGGTTGTACTAAAGTCTATTCTCAAGGCAATGGCTCCTCTTCTTCAGATTGGTCTTCTGGTATTGTTTGCCATCGTTATTTTTGCCATTATTGGCCTTGAATTTTACAGTGGTGCTCTTCATAAAACGTGTTACAGCATAGAAGATAGAAGTAAGTATCTCTGTAATACAGTTTACAGTAAAACATAAATCATGCAGTGGTAATAACAAATGCTTTCTGCGTAGTCCTCGAACAGAAACGTGACTATTTTGATTTTTTAGAGAGACGTGTTTTTTTTTCAATTAATTTTGTTTTGTTTTTACTTTATTTCTAAAATATCTTAGATTGAATATGAATCCCGTTTGTTCGTTGTCTTTTTAATGTCTAGATATGTTCTGATATTGAATAGCTCGGTATGTCATCTTGCACACATTCTGTCCACTTTTCTTTAATTTTGGAATAGTCTGATTAGGTATAACTATATTCTTTAAGTACTTATTTTTTCGAATTTTCTGTTAAACAGTTTTTATCTACGTGAACGACAAAGATTTAAAACATTTATATTTATTTGACCATGAAGAGCTAAGATAATATATTTACCTGAACGCGAGGAGCTAAGATTATTTATTTGAAAATGAAGAGCTAAATAACATTCCTTTACCCGAAAATGAAGATACTTTATTTGTTTTGAACATGAGATGCTAAGACATGTTTTTGTGTTTGAACATGAAGAGTTAAGATACTTTCTGTATTTGAACTTAAAAAGTTTCTTATTACAGATATTAAACCAGTATCATGCGATCACCTCGAATTGGGCAGAAGAAAAAAAAAAAGAGACAAATTAACAAAATAAAAATGGACGCTATTCTTTCTTTTTGAGTGCATTAATCTTAAACTTCACTGCAGAATATAAATTGGAAATAAATTCAAGTGACATGCGCAATGTAACGAAATTATCTTGATTTGGTATGTTTAGAATATCGCACTAGCCGTCCATAATTTAGCAGTGATAGCTAAAGGGAAGGCAGCAAGTTCACTGCCAACTGTTGGGCTACACTTTTACCAACAAATAATGGGATTGGCCGTCACATTATAACGTCCACACTGCTGAAAGGCAGAGCATGTTCGATGACGCGGATATTAAGTGATCTAAACTAGTAGAATGAAATATTTGATTCTGATTAAAAGCTTTATATACAAGCGCTAACTCAACTAGTATTTTTTACTTTGCAATTTCCACAAATAATTTGTCCTTTTTTTTAGTCATTCTGTGTTGTTTGTTGTCAGTGATTGGGTGGAATGTTTACTTAGTTGTTAGAATAAAAACTGAAACTCTTATTGTTTATGACATTATCCTTCAAACTTTATCCTAACTTAAAAAGTATAGAAAAAAGGATATATCTGGGGTATCTACACTGCACGATAACTCTGATAATAAACTGAGAGAGAGAGAATAATTAAGCATTGTCCTATAGAGGGTGTTGTGTCAAAAAGTCTGGAAAATATAAAATGATGATTATTTTACATATTGTTTACAAATGGGATTACCACAGTGTCACAAGTACGATAGTTTTTCCATTGAAAATATTAACTTATCTTTATGAATTTTGTGTATTTCTTTAGTAGTAAAATTATAGTTTGTATGAAATCTGTAAAATTTGTACTATTGTTGACTAACATAGAAGTAGTGGTCATACATTACGTCCAGACGAGTTTTTTTTTTTTTGTTAATGTTTAGACTGATTATTCGTTATTATTTTGTAAATTGTTAACAAGTTCACATAGGATCTCTCCTTCAACCAGAATTGTCTTGGTGACAGGAATCGCTCGTCAAAAATCTGGGAGTTATCTGATTTTGTTTATATAATGTAGTAGATTATAGAATATGGCGATTACAATTTACAGTTTCAAAATCGGACAAAAATTGACCAAGTTATGAGTGACCGCATAATCAGCAGAAACGCCATTGTTGTTTAACCAACAGGTCTACTACATGAGTCTTCTTCTTCTTATGTCGTTGCATCTGTTTTGCAGACCAGAATCCAATACATCTCTGCCAGGTAGCTTCAAACTCCGCTAACCGTGGCTAAAAATTTGATACCCTTCGATGTATTCCGAAGCCTTGCATGGCCAGGTGGCTAGGGCGCTCGACTCGCCATCTGCGGGTTCGAATCCAAGTCCCATCAAACATGCTCGCTCTTTCAGCCGGTCAATCGCACTATTCGTTGGCAAAAGAGTAGCCCAAGAGTTGGCGGTGGGTGATGATGTCTAGTTGTCTTCCCTCTAGTCTTACGCTGTTAAATTAGAGACGGCTAACGCAGATAACCCTCGTGTAGCTTTGCGCGAAATTCAAAACAAACAAGCAAGGTTCCGAAATGTCCGAATTGTAACCTATGTAACCGATGCGGATACGATTCGGATTATAACTTTTTACATCCCTTGTTAAAGCAAATCCATTTATCAAGCCCAAAGATGCTGTGGCGACACTCAAAAATGGGTTTGGTGCTGACAAGGACAGTAGTGATAGCAGTAGTAGTAGACTTTCGCTAGATGAGACGATCAAGAACAAGTTCTCCAACTTCAAATAGACAATGAAGAAAGGTTGTATAAGTTGGTAAAGTGGTTGTGTCGTTGTTGGTAAAGTAGTTGTATAAGTTGGTAAAGATGTTGTGTCGTTGTTGGTAAAGTGGTTGTATAAGTTGGTCAAATGGTTGTATAAGTTGGTAAAGTGGTTGTGTCACTGTTGGTAAAGTAGTTGTATAAGTTGGTAAAGAGGTTGTGTCGTTGTTGGTAAAGTAGTTGTATAAGTTGGTCAAATGGTTGTATAAGTTGGTAAAGTGGTTGTGTCGTTGTTGGTAAAGTAGTTGTATAAGTTGGTCAAATGGTTGTATAAGTTGGTAGAGTGGTTGTGTCACTGTTGGTAAAGTGGTGCGGTCCTTTCTAAACCCTTTGTATCTTTGACTGCTCATAACTCTTGAATGAAATACGTTACCATCATATAGATTGTATATTTGGGGGCAGCAAATCCGGGACTTTCCAACGGTGTGTGCTAACCTGCCCAAGGAACAATTATCGCAATTTCTTAGTCTTTAACATACCACCCAAAACGTTACTTCGCCCCTGGCTGAGGGAGAGATCCTGTGTTAAAAACAAGATGTATATAAAAGTAGACTGAAATAAGCAAATATACTTATGAACATGTTATATAATAATTTATAGATTCGTAGCTTCTTAATAAGGCTAGTCTCTTATATCTACATCGACTTTCTTATGAGGTCCTGACTTCACTTTTTTTCTGTCTTTAAAGCGGAGATAGTTACAGAGGGAGAACAGGAAGTCCCCTGCTACCAGACTCCTGATCCAGCTAACGCTCCTTTCGGCGCCCATACATGTGCCATCGATGTTGCCTCATGTCTGGAGGGTTGGATTGGCCCAAATTATGGGATCACCAGCTTTGACAATATCTTCTTTGCTATGTTAACTGTTTTCCAGTGTATTACACAAGAAGGTTGGACGTCCATTTTATACTGGGTAAAGTATATTCACTCACGTGGACCACAAAAAAAATCTTGCGATTACTTAAATAAAACGTTAACAGCAACAACAAAGGAAGGTGGACTGTTCCATACCGTCTTTTAATAGCAAAACAACGTATTTTTGTTATAGATTTACCTATGTGAAATGTTAAGGTGTTAAACGTTGGACAAGTTATTTTTAAATTGATAATATATATCATGCTATGAAATATCAAAGTTGAAATGACAGTAAATCTATTTAGATGCAATGAGAGTCACTTCATTTTTTCGGTTTTGCTATTGAAGCCCCTCGTAATATTATGCACGAAACTCGAGTTGAATTGCTATTGGTCGTTTCAATTATATTTCTTTGCGTGTAATCCAACTATCTCTCTGCTTCATTGCTTATTTTCCTTTACAGACCAATGATGCGTTAGGAAGTACATTCAATTGGATCTATTTCGTGCCTCTCATCATACTCGGGTCGTTTTTTATGCTCAACTTAGTTCTTGGTGTTCTCAGTGGGTGAGTAAAACATTCTGTATTTTAATGAACTTCGGAAACATTTATTAAATTTCGCGGATTATTGTATTCGTTTTACTTTTATACCCTTTCGGTGACTTTAACATCAAGGGATTTTAATATAATATTAGCAGTTTTAATGATGTAACTAAATTAGTTAGGCGATGAGATGTATATATAAACATATATATTTGAAATTTAATTACTTATTCTCTCTCTACTTATTTCAGTACATCCATCAATGAATGTTTACAGACAATTATAATTCATTTAGGAAAATACTTAATGTTTTCTGCCAGGAAATGTATAATAAAATACAGCAAACTTCATAATTTCGATGATCTTATTACTTTAACAATCATTCTGCTATAGTTGCTTAGAGAACCAGGTAGGTAGCTAACATGACTTGACGGGTACTAGACTTTACTTGCAAGACATTTCAGTCTCGCATTCAATCCACGAACATTATGTATGTGATTGATCCTGTTCCCAGTGGCTCAGCGGTAAGTCTGACGGCTTATAATGTTAAAAATTGAGTTTTGATACCCGCGGAGGGAAGAACACGGATACCCCATTATGTATCTTTGTGCTTAACAAACTGAATCCTGAAAGAAGTGCCCCCCCCCCGGCGGCTCAACGGCTGTGTATAGCTTTGTGCTTAACAAGAAACAAACAAAATGATTCCTTCATTATCAATATTAATGTCTCACGGTACGTCTGAGGCCTTGTAACACTAAAAGTCGGTAGGCAGAACACAGATAGCCTACAGTTTTGGTATAAAATAATTTAAAATTGTATACGAAGAAGGGCTAGATAGTTTATTCAAGTTTTCTCTGCTTTCGCAACAGCTGTCACATTATTTATATATGGCTTTCAAAAATTATATATTGATAATTCGAATAATAAAAGCTTTTTACTCTTGACTCAGAGAGTTTTCCAACGAACGTAGGCGATGTGAGAACAAGAAAAACTTTCGAAAAGCTCGCAGAAAGCAACTCTTTATCACCGATATGAATGGCTACTTTACCTGGATTTGTCAAGCAGGTGGGTTTTGCACGTAAGCCCTACTTTGTGAATCCAGCCACGCTACCAGAGCTATCCAATAAAACTACGATATATCAAGCATTGCAGAAAGTCTTAACACGTAGTAAATAGTTGGTTTGTTCGTTCCAAAGTTTCAAATATTTACCAAATGCTTTGCTTTTGCTACATGTGACACGCTTAGTTCATTTACCTTATTAAACTTGACAGATGATGATCATAGCAGGCTATATTTCCACTAACCTATTAGTTTACCTTTGATAAGAATCTATTAAAGCTTCTTTAGGCTGCCACTAGTGCAGGATAAACTATCAAAACACCTTCCATAAATAATTAATCAACCTATTTCTCCACTCCTCCAGGAAACTTCCTGAATGTGTAAATGTATTGACTAACTATTGTTTGCATTTTAATCGCAATTTGTCAACTATTAGGCTTGGCATGGTCTGGTGCAATCTTCGTGTCGCGAGTTCGAATCTCATCCCCGAACATGCTCTCCCTTTTGACTGTGGGGCGTTATAATGTTATAATAGAGCTATTCGATTAGAGTAGCTTAAAAGTTGTCGGCGGGTGGTGTTCACTAGCTGCTTTCCCTTTATCCTATCACTTCTAAAGTGGCTACCGCAAATGGACCTCTAGTAGCTTTGGGCAAAATTCAACTAATAAATAAACAAAATTTTCCTCTATTCCAACAACATGTTGCCACGAGAGAAAAAAAAGAAGAGACATCCATTCACATGAGATGAAAGGCATTGTTCGGAGGTTTGGTAATTAATGTAAGACTTGCCATGGAGTGATATAATACGGATTATGCTTCTCTTGTGATTTCAATTTTTTTAAAATTACCTGGAGACAATGGTGAAAGGTAGGAACACATAATTTAAGTATTTTACATGGCTTTCAGTAATCTTTTCCTACTCGCAGTTACGAAATGCGTTGAAAAGAGATAAGAAGCATTGATTTTAGATTACGGAAACGTTTGTCCATGAACAAACTCTACATCAAAAATAGAGAACATTTCAGCAGCGCCTTAAGTCATGCCTTGTGAACAGTTGCCACCTGGTGACTTACTAAAGAAGCTAAAAGTTTACTAAATACAAAAGAAATGTAACAGGTTTCAAGTAATTTGTTTTTAACTAAGAATGTTTTATACCATTATTCAACACTTAAATTTGTTTTCTTCAAATCAACTTATGGTGCAAGAATTTGTTTTTCAACAGTTTCACTGGAGTGAACAATAATTTTAATATGTTCAAAATCCTTCTCCACCTAGTACTATCTTATAAATATTATTAATTTCAGCTTGAAATTGTCTATGTTTATTTAAAACGCCAAAAGCTCTAAGCCACTGGTTGCAAGAAGTACAAACGAGAACGCAGACATTACTTTACAATTAAATAAAAACTACTGTATTTCCAATTTTACGTACCTGAGGAAATTATAATATTCCAATATCCAACTTACATACTAAATTTACTTGTTGATTAGCTACGAATGTCTCGTGTGGTTTCGTCTCTCAACATGTTTATCTTTTTACTCACAAAGACTTGTAATATTTTTCTGTTATTTTTGCCTACAGTTCTGACAAAGTTATATATATATATCATTTTTTCTTATCAAAATGAAACCATGAAACTGTTGTCTCACTGTGTTGAAAACAAAACAATAAACAACAACCTTCAAATCCAAGCTTTTCTAGACAGTTGTAATAGTGAATTTCCTTGCCCCTGTCCGGTAGTTTCCTTGCTGTTGTCACTGCTTTTCCTCGCTTTCAGAGAATTTGCAAAAGAAAGAGAAAGAGTAGAAAACAGGCAAGCCTTTCTAAAGCTTAGACGCCAACAACAATTAGAAAGGGAGCTAAATGGATATGTAGAATGGATTTGTAAGGCAGGTAAGGGACATTGTTATGTCTTAAATGTTACCTTTAAATACGTACAGTGGCCAAGGAGTAAATTACAGTGATATTAAAATAGATGTGAATAAATCAAAATTAATGTGAAAAGCACAAAAATAACTATAAAAGTATGCTGTCCTCCTCCTTATCGTGATCTTATCAAAGTATTTGTAAGCTAATGATTTATAATTATTACATGTAATTTACTTTTGGATCACCCTCTACTTTCCAATTACTGGATTAATTTTTTGTTTACGAAATATTAGATAAAGATTAAAACATTTGTTGATTTGTTGTTTATATTTCAGGGATTTTTTAGAATTTATTTTTTCAGAAAAGTTTTCTCTTCTCTTTTTCATTGTAATCTAAAAGTCTGTGTTTAGTCCGATAACAGGTGAACTTGACAAATTATGGTTTTTAAGTGACCGTATGTTTTTTATTAATTTATTTAAAAATAAATAGTAAGGCATAAAGGGAATTTAGATAGAAGAGTATATTTCACATATTTTTAGCCAGATCCCGTTTCTTTCAAATATAATCCTTCTTTCTGTAATATATTTGATGCCAATATAATTCAAACAATTTTGTATTAATACTTGATATATTGTATTGCTTTTAGTTAGTATAAATAATATCTCTATAATATTCTTATCATTTGTATGATATAAATTGTTAAGTAACTTATGGAAATATTTCTAAGTGGTATTTAACTCAACATAGAGTAACAAATGCTCATTTTACTTTAGAGCTGGTTTAATATTAAGATAAAGTGCTCCAAATTGGATTATCTTGGATTACCCCTTTCAATATTTCGGTATTCAGCAAATAATAATGTTTAAATATTTTAATGTTGAAACGTTTAATAACAGTGATAGCACCTAATGTTAATTGTGCACCTGATAAACAACAGTAACGTGCATAGGATATTAAAACGCAGGGGATCTTTGACAAAAATGGGCACTTTTCAAACATCGTAAGGCAAGACTTTTTGTAGGTGCTACGGGAGACTACAGGGATTGTGGGTTGCCTCTGGTACACATAGGGTAGAAAGCCATGAAAAGCGAACGGATAATCTTTTATTCCTATTTAATCGGTTTTATAAACTCTTTTAAAATCTCAACATAAACGGTGAATTATTGTGTATTAACAGTTAATACCATATCATATTTAATATATTTTGTGCTTTAAAGCTCTACAAGCCCTGTGTTCCATTCATTTTAAAGCTATAATATTTTTTACTAACTCGCAACAAGCAAGGTTTGGAATCGGGCGTGTGTTTCAGTAGTCTTTGGTCATTCTTTTATGAATGAGAAAAGCATACTTTGATGCATTACAGGAGGAAGACATGGGTCGAGCCCACCAGCCATTCCACTGTGCTTGTCACTGACAAACAAAGTAACTTATTATAAGAACTCCCATCATGCTACATCAAACCTCCCTCTGGCCAAACAACAATACAGATATCTGGTTTAGAAAATATAGCTTACAATATATTTTAAGTGTTCCTAACAATGAAGCCTATTATTAGAACATCTTATTAAAAGGAAATTAGCTATATGGATTGGGACCAAAACTGAACTGAAGTACTTAGCATTATACATCAATAGACCAGAAAACTAAAAAAAACAAAACAACAACAACCAAAAATATTGTCCTGAATAAAACCATCAGTTGGGAATACTCGCTGTTAACGATATCTTCGGCCATAAGATAACATAATTTCTTCCTATAATTATATTATATTTCGACATCGATTCAGAACGAAAGTGTTTCATGGTACAATGAGGTGTATAGTGATAAAAGTCTACAGCATCACAGAAAAGTTTTCTGGATCACTTTCAAAAATACGTATTGTTAGCGATAAGTGCAAAACACAATGTATAGTACTTAAAATTAAACATAAATCTGCACATTTTTGGAACTTTGATAAAAAGACTCCGATAATAGTCTTGGAACTTTTACATGCCCTTCTCGGTCACTTGGTGTCTCACAAAAATTCGTTCCAACGTGCTATTACACAGTTTTTAAAATTTCTTCAGTTCATATATTATTTTCTGTTTTATAGATGTGTTTGAATAATTTCTAGTTTATAGGGGTGGTCGAAGTATCTTTTATGTTCTGCGATCCTTGTGTTGATATTTTTTTTTCGTTTGACCAAGGTAAACTCTTTCCCACGACTGATCTAGAATTATACAACTAATGAAAAGAATAGCAAAAATTAAATATGATGTAGGAATGGCAATGCCAAAACGTACAGAAACAATGTAAGGATGAATACATAAAACCATATAAAATCACTACAAATGTAGCCAAATCTTTCCAATAATAACTTTTATCTACAACTAAATGGTGACTTCCTGTCAGTCGCATGAATTCGGGTTTGAATAAAAGCATTTAAACTGAACACTGTTATACAGTCTTACAGTGGCTATACCATAAGCTTGTAAGGTTGACTCAGTACTTTCTGGCTACTCATATAGTGATTTTTGTATGGTTTTGTGTATTCATCCCTACCTTGTTTCTGTATTTTTGGCATTGCCATCCCTACATCATACTTAATTTTTGCAACATTTTGTTATTACCGTGCTTAGTGATAAACGCCTTGTTTTCTACCTTGTTCTTATTTCTTATTTTAAGTTATTTTAATAGTGTTGGTACGCTTGTAACTAACAATAACTTTAATCGTTAGAATCTTCTGTGTAGTTTTTAAGTTACCACTGTAGTTGAAATAAAGTGGTGGGTTTTTTTCTGGCTTTTAGATGTGCGTTTTTAATCAAATTTACTTGATCAAATAATTCTTTCACAATATATAAGGTGGTTTTTTATTCTAATATTAGACGACTACTTATTCTATTGATTTTCAAAAACGTAGAGATAGAAGTGAACTTCTAACCATTTTGTGTGGCATAAAGGAAAACAAAATGGATATAGTTTCACGAGTTCGGTTTTCGGTAGGTCGAAAGGAAAGGACTCGAGTCCAGTTCGGTTGTATATGTATGCCCAAGAAAAAGAACGAATTCTTTTTTCTTTCGCTAATTCAATTTTAAATTTTGTAAAAATGGTTTAGATTGAAAATCTAACTCATTGAAAGACAAGATGGAAAATCAATTTTATTTATTGGTCCAAACTGAAAAAAGATGACAACATCTACACATGACAACAATCGAATCTTCATGTTGTTAATGAAAGTAATTCAGTTTCAAAATATTCCAGGAAAATGTTAGATAGTAATGGTGATAGTGAGTTTTCCGTTGTACTGTATTTCTGTCGGTAATACGGTCCTAAATATGAGTGCACATTGTTAACAATAGAAATTTCAATTAGCGAAATGAATGTTTCAACCGGAACTTGAAACATTACGTTAAGACTATCTGATCATTTTTTCATTACTTAGATCAAGACTGTTCTTTTTTATTTGCAAAATTCTCATTTTTTAAATATTTCTTCAAGGAAAGTTGCTAAATGTTTTGTCAACCATATGGATAATAAATATATTGTAGCATCCAATTTGAAATGACAACTCTAAGAGTCATAGTTCCTAAAAGGTATGGATTTTAGTTTAATTTAGAACTTCTATTATTTGTTATTAATAATTATCGATATATATCTGTAAAACATGTTATAGAATAACATGTTTACTCTAAACATTATCATGTAATTATTTTTTTTACTGAATAATTACTGTCAGTACAAACGAAGTAAAGTTTACAAATGATTTTAACCAAGTAGGGAAAAATATGGTAAAACTGCCACCTTGACTTTGAATGGATTTTTTACCAATTAAGATGATCGTCATGAAAAAACAAAAGGTTTTAAAATGAGCTTTTTGTAATTATAAATGTCATTTCTAATCGAAACAAGAACTGCACATAGACTAATTTAGATATTGGAAAAATACTTATCGTGGTTGTGGGCCGTTTTACCTATAAGGTTGGATAAAACGGCCCCACAAGATGGGATAAAATGGCCACAATATAATTCATAACAGATACAATTAAAATAAATGAT
Source organism: Limulus polyphemus (assembly GCF_000517525.1). Classification (NCBI taxonomy): domain Eukaryota; kingdom Metazoa; phylum Arthropoda; class Merostomata; order Xiphosura; family Limulidae; genus Limulus; species Limulus polyphemus. Next base: position 48,680 of record NW_013665774.1, on the reverse strand, counting down.
GCATTTAGACAGCATTTATATGACTTAAAACCGTCATTTAAATGCTCCAGGCAGAGCGCCTTGGGCACAGTTTAGAACGCGAATATTGGACATTGATAAAAAAATTTCATGGGTACTAATGTGGGATAAGACACTCATTGTAATGCTATCGCACGTTACAAAAAAAAACAACAAAAAATCAGTGAACTTGAAATGTGTTTATTTTACGGAGTTTCCAGCTGCCTCTAACTCCTCGCTGTTTGAAATCAACAATGTGAAATTCTCTGAAATACTTACTTTGTAACTTCAAAAAATTCAAAATGCCTGCTTTAAATTAAATTTGTTTAATAAAATGAAGTCGCGTTTTGATCATTCGCGCCTGTCTTCCATTGTGTTTATTCACAGGATAACATAAGCAATAGTTACATATAATTCATTCAGATGGTAGCACTTCATAACTGATGATATACAGAGGTGGCCGTCTTACCTCACTTCTCGTCATTCTATCTAGCAGTGTTTAGTGTTCACCATTTTGCGGTTATCTAAACCACAAAGAATCACTGAAGAGTTTAAATGACGTATTTGTAACGTAGCCATAAGTCTGTAGTATAATAACAATAAGGTACAGCAAGTCTTATTTTGAAAAATTTGTAAAAAGTTTTCCAAAGAATTAGATTAGTTACTTGCATACGAGGATTAATACACATGAATTAGTTAAAGTAATAGCAAAGCTTACCTGCTTAACCCCAATAGGCTCATTCTGTATGCCTGATATTATTAGTTTGTGAGAAGGTATTGGGTTTAGTAAACTAATAACTCGATGTAATTTCTTGTGACATTCAGTTTGATCCTAAAAAAGCAGGTACAATCAAAACTGCATAAAGAACACGTTGAAAATCTCGAGAGCTAGAGGTCTTTAATAACATAAAACTTCCTTTTTTCCCCCTGCAGAAGGTTTTACTATTTCATACATCGGGCTGAGGAACGAAAGGTCTAAAGTTCGAGGCATAATGATGCCCGAACATGCTCTATATTTTCTGCTGTTGACGCTTTTTCTAAAGTGATAGTCAATCTCATTAATGCAGATCAAATAAATGAGTTCTTGTAGTGTAAGGTGTTGTTTGTTTGTTGCCTTCCCTAGGGTTAGTATTTCAAATTAGGGACTGCTATATCTGAACCCAATCATTACGTGCCGTTCAGGTTGAAAATTCCAATTTCCGAAAAAGCGTGTGTTATCGGGTTTCTTATTGTGTTAGTGGAACTGATTCTTTAGAAAAAAGTATTTATTAAAGATAATCATGCCTTCCATCAGTTTACATGTAGGCCACGTTTACTGCGGGAAATTAATATATAAAATAACGGTGCCCAGCTCCGCAATAATAAGGCTTTTAAACAGATTAAAACATTTCATGTGAAAGTATTTTATCCAATATTATAACAAACACTATAGAATAGCTATTACATGGCACTACTAAGTTTACTGATTAACACGATACAAAGCTACAATAGTAACAATTTCGTAACATGTACGAAATATTACCATATTTAATAACATTCCTATTTTTTACTCGTATATACTATTTTCACAATTTAAATAGTTCACAGAGATGGTGTAATGAACATTTAAATAAATGTTTCTAGTATTAATGTTTTGAATTATGGCACCAAAGCGAACCGGCAGATAATTGTGCTTCATTATTTATTGGTATCCTGGCGGAGTAAACCATTATTATTGTTTTGAAAATGTAAAAATTTGTACTCAGTAACGTTAAATATGGCATCTTATTGTCACACATTGCAATGTTACTATAGGTGTCAAATAAACCACTTTCGTCACGAGTAGTCTTCGATAACAATATAGTGAAACGTAATTTTTAATGGCACGTAATATTCCATTGTTTCCTTAGTAGGATTCTTGTAAGTGGCCTTTGATTTTTCAGTATTTACTTTAAAAGGACTTGAATAAATGCACGCTCGGGTTTCATCTGTCCTAAAAAGATAACTCTCAGAGCTATTAAAGAAAAATATTGATGAAATTTTTTTCGTTAGAAGTCTAACAATAATTCAGAATTTGATGTTATTGTATTATTGACTAGCCTGTCACATCAAATCGGTTATTAACTTAATATAAAGTATGTCAACAAGGGCCGAGTTTCTAGCCTACGAAATAATCGTCAAAACTAAACGTACGATGTTATATGTAAAACTGTGTCTGATAAGTAAGATGACAGTCTATAAATGTGTGTTGGCTTACTTGTTTTCCTGACTTTTATGCATATATTTATAACACATAAAATTATTCACTGTATCCCAACTGGTATCTATAATTCGTAAAAGTATTAAATATACATCTCTGCTGGCCATCTCAATCCAAGGTGTACTGGTGCGAATACAATAATATAGAAGAATGAAATAATGGCCTTCTTGTTTAATTAATTTAAGAATGTGACCCTTGCCTACATGCCTACTGTAAAATGTGCTCTTATTGTATTTTTGAATTAATTAATCACTTCAATATGTTCCTCACTAAACATTGCTTTCTTGTTTGTTTCTTATGATAAATTTAAGGTATTTTTTTATTCCATTACACATGCCTGCGAATTTAAACTTCATAAAAGTTTTTTGGGTTTTAATAACGGAGTTTCCATAATTCAGCTACGCAGATTTTGAAAATAATATTCTTTTTACACCAATCACGTACGGATTTTTTGCAAATCGGGAAGGAAAAAAACTCTTACTTTTTTCAAATTATTACTTCGTTTACCACAATGAACATTTTTCATTATTATGTTTATTAACAAAATATAAATAAACTGAAGTAAGGGGAAAAACATTGTTGTCAAACGAATATGCATCCTCATTCAACCTGTTTTTGTTTTGTGAAATATACGTGTTTTAATCTCAAACTACGTTGTGTGATATTTTCTTTTATGTGTTACATTATGACGTTTTATGAAAAATCTGTATGTGATGGAGAAAAAAGAATATCATTTTCGGATTCAACGTACAGGAATTATTGTAGAACATGTTAAAAATTTTAAGACAATAAAACCATCGCAGGCCTGTGTTATCGCTTTAGATAGTATTGAACCGCTTCGTGTAAATAACTGTAGTGTCGTTGATATTTTTTTTGTACTTAAATCAACCCAATTAGAAATACACTCATGAAATCTTATAATGGTTTAAGTCTGTAATCTCCCCAAATCAGCAACTCCACTTCAACATCAGTTGATGGCAATCATATTATTCAACTTATAGAACATCATTTAACTAGATTTGTGGAAAGATTTCTGATATAAGTTTGTCCTTTCTGTCGTGTGTTTCAGACGATGCAACATCCGATACGACACTCATTATTTTAATGCACAGCTTGTCAGCGTCACGGATTTTGATCATTAAGCCAACACAGTCAATTTATTTGTTATTAACTGGTGATTTCAATAATTTTGTTTCGATTTAAACTTGTTCTTTACATCGAACTTTTTTTTAGTTAGCCGTCTGCAGGTTTATTACAAAACTAGGACACATAAACTCGCATATTTTATCAAGTTGTTTCACTTGTCCTGGGCCCGGCATGATCAGGTGGTTAGGGCAATCTGTAGGTTGCGGGTTCGAATCCCCGTCTCACCAAACATGCTCGCCGTGGGGGGCGTTATAATGTTACGGTCTATTCCACGAGTCGTTGGAAAAAGAGTAGCCCAAGAGTTGGCGGTGGGTGGTGATTGACTAGCTCCTTCCCTCTAGTCTTACACTGCTAAATTAAGGACGGCTAGCGCAGATAGCCCTCGGGTAACTTTGCGCGAAATCCATAACAAACAAACAAACCCTTGTCCTGAACCCAGTTATTTTAATATAGTTGATATTCTAAGATGTGTGTAAATAATCCAACTCGTGTGTCATATTATTTAGAATTTTTAGACTATTTTTAGATCCTGATGAGTTTTTATGTATAAATGAATTTGACTTCAATATTTATAAAGATTATTCTTCAGAATTGTATAGGCAGAAAATAACTAATAGATCACTATCGAACATTTCGTCTAAAATATATTTTTCCTTTAGAAAAAAGTAACATAGTGTTTTAAAAATTAAAACTGAAAAAAGAAAAAAGTTATTCAAAGCGATTAAACAGTTATAATAAAATTTTCATTGTGGCTCAGAGGAAGTAATATTGGCCGAAGAACGAACAACAGAAGAAGAGAAAATGCACATAATAGAAGGTAACTGCTCAAATTTATTAGTTTGATTAACTCTAATTGTCGTGAAAGATAAATTATGTAACTGCTCAAAGTTATTAATTTGATTAACTCTAATTGTCGTGAAAGATAAATTATGTAACTGCTCAAATTTATTAGTTTGATTAACTCTAATTGTCGTGAAAGATAAATTATGTAACTGCTCAAATTTATTAGTTTGATTAACTCTAATTGTCGTGAAAGATAAATTATGTAACTGCTCAAATTTATTAGTTTGATTAACTTTAATTGTCGTGGAAGATAAATTATGTCTGTAGATATACATATTTAATTGTAAGCCATTGATTTGGCGGAAGAGCTTTGAACGTAATATTTTGATTCATATAGATTTAATAGATTAAATAGAAACCACACCCCGAACAGTGAAGTCTTTTCTGCTTCAAACGTTACGAAGATAAAGTCTAACTGTAAAATGCTTTAATACCGTTTCGACACAGAAAGTTCTTAGATAGCATGGCTTCGTTTTTGTTATTTTTTAACAAAAAGAACCTATGACAAACTCAAGATGGAAAAACCGTTCACAAAGCACTGAAGGCAGAACAAAAGTATCTAGTTGACAGAAAAACAACACATTATAATATATAGTTTTAAAATAAATAACATGTACAGACATTGATGAAATTTTATATTCTCGCCTTTCATCCATACTCACCGGTAAATTACATGTTTTTTTCTGATCCGTGATCAGCAGCCAAACAACATGTTCTCCCTTCTTCACCATGATCATCAGTACAACATGTTCTCCATTCTAGTCCATGATCATCAGTATAACAACATGTCCTCCTTTCTCTTCCATGATCATCAGTATAACAACATGTTAACCCTTCTCGTCCATGATCATCAGTACAACAACGTGTTCATCCTTGTCGTCCATGATTATCAATAAACAACATGTTCTCCCTTCTCGTTAATGATCAACAGTAAAACAACAGGTTTCCCCTTCTTATCCATGTCATTTGTGTAACAGCATTTCACTTAGCGATTCGGGTGTTTTCTTCTTTTGACCCTGAATATTGATAAAGCATTTCAGTCTTGTTTCTCATCTCTGATCAGCAGTGAAACATAATGCTCAGTTATTTCATCCATGATTACCGATAAAGCAAAATATTGTGTTCTTCCATGCATGGTCATTGGAGAAACATTGTGTTTTTCTTTCTGATCCTAATTTTTATGAGACATTATAATCTCATCTTTCATCTGTGATCATTGATATGAAATCATGCTCTATAATTTTAGCATGTTCTTCACTATTTGCTATAATCATTATTAAAACAGAAAATATATCTTTTCTCTTACTTCTTACTAATAACTTTCTCTCCTCCTGCGTCTAATCATTAGTCAAATTACACATGTCTTCTCATTTTCACTATTCAAACATTAATTAATGGTTCTTATGAAAGAAGGTAAAGCAATACGTTCTATTCTTCTGTCTGTGATCAATGGTGACATTTTTTTTCTTATCTCTGGGAAAGCATTGTGTTCCTATATAAACACTTTTATATTCTGTCTTCATTAGTAAAGCAGTATTGTTACATATTTTATTGATGTGCATTGGAAAGATAGTATAGATTCTTCTGTTTGCCTTGATCATTTTTGGAATAGTATGTTTTCTACCTTTGTTTTTGATCATTTTTGGAATAGTATGTTTTCTACCTTTGTTTTTGATCATTTTTGGAATAGTATGTTTTCTACCTTTGTTTTTGATCATTTTTGGAATAGTATGTTTTCTACTTTTGTCCTTCATCATTGTTGGAACAGTATGTTCTCTGCCTTTGTTCTTGATCATTCATAAAGTAGCACTTTCGTACAACACTGTTACAAACTACAAGGATACGAGAATATGTATAGTTTTTTTATAACTCAATTACAGCAAGTTAATGTTTTAAATTAAATAATAATGTAAAGCGTCCAACATTATCAGAGGATAGCTTTTCTTAAAAGCCAAACGTTCATTTGGTGGTGTGTATTTGCTTTGATATTATTCACAAAGCTACACAATGAGATTTTGTCCACCATATGTATCGAAACTCGATTTATTAGCGTTATAAGCCCTCAGACTTACCGCTGAACCACTGGGGTCATTTGGGGTTGTATAACCCATTATCTGAGCAGGATATTTTACGTGAAGGAACTTCGATTTCTACCTTGTGTGAAGACAACAATTCAGTTAAATAATTTTGTAATGAGAAATGTAGCTGAAATAATTGAAAGTCAGGTAACCTAAAATATTTCAAAATTTATATTTAGAAGCATATTTTTAGAGTATTGATTTTTCTCGTACATAAAATATGCAGCAACATTAATCTAACTAAATTAATTAATTTAACATTAATCTAATTAAAATTACTAATGATTATTTTCACATTACATGTCTTTCCTGTAGTCTCAGAAGCTACCACACTTAAGAACTTAAGTCATTATTCTATTACACTTGTCTTGCACTTCCTGGTGGCTGGCTCAGCGATACTTTGAGGGCTTATAATGCAAAAATGTGGGAGTCGATCCCTTCGTTGATCAGAGCGTCGATAGTCTATTGTACAGCTTTGCGACTAAGACATAACAAACAAATAAAACCACTTTCTGAAACTATCCTTAATTTTTTTATCACACACTAGTTTGTCATAATAAAATTAACAATGCCGAAGGCAAACTGTCAAGAGAGACTTGAGATTTTAATTCATTTATTTTATGCTTTATATTGTTGTGTATTTCGGTTAATAGTAAAGAATGGCGTTTCGTTGATACTTAATATAACAAAAACATAAAACTTTTAATCACTGTTTTCACGAACATTCCATTCTGTTGTTGTCGCGTTTTTCGATCTCAAGACTAAATTATTTTGTCGTCCATTTTCATTAATTTCAGCACGACGGAAGGCCGCAGCAAAGAGGAAAAAGTTAAAGAACCTTCATAGTAAAAGCACGGATGAAGATGACGAAGAGGAAATTGAAGATGACGGTAAGTTTCGAGAGTTTTCTTCGTATTTCAAATCGACTGAAACATGTATTCATCAAAAATAATCTAATTTGAACGATAATGTCGAAAGAATCGCTCCACAGCTCTTCTAGTTTGTAGATACGTATTTCCCACACCAAAACTGTACAGAAAACATGACACTTATGCTTAGGGCTAAGTGTGGCCCAATGGTTAGCGCTCCGGACTGTACATCTGAGGCTTCGTGGCTTGCCGCTCGAAAAAAAAGCGCTCTTTGAGACCGTCGTTGAGTGATGGACAAATCCCACTGTTTGAGCTGACAGAAAGTAGCCCAAGAGTTGCATTCCCTCTAGTCTACTATTTCAAAATTAGAAGGCCTATCGTAGACAAACCTTGTGTAGCTTTGCGTGAAATTCAACGAACGAACAAGATTAACTCTAAACACGTTAAGTGGATATGATTGAGTGTCTTCTTTGAACATTCATTTTTATATTATATAATTACAGAGATAGAAATGTCCACGATTATCTAACGAGTATTTCTTTTGAACTAATTTTCAACATAATTCCTTTATACTTCAATTTTTTTGAACTCTTAAACCTATGATAAACAGTGAAAGAGATAAAATGTTTGTGACCAACGTCTGTTTGTTTGTGTTAGCGCTATCTGCGATGTGTTTATCGCGTGGAATCGAACTCTGGATTTTAGCGTTATAAGTCCGTAAACATACCGCTGACTCACCAGAAGACGCCACCAGCGCTGTTATAATTTTATTCCAGCTCACACAACTGAGACATTATATGATATGTAGTTGTTTGTTTGTTTGTTTTTTATCATAAAGCTCCAAAATAAGCTATATGTATTATGTCCATCGCGAGTCTCGCAAGGCCTGGTGGTTAGGGTGCTTGACTCCAATCTGAGGGTTACGGGTTCGAATCCCCGTCCCACCAAACATGCTCGCCCTTTCAGCTGTGGGGGACGTTATAATGTGACTGTCAATTCCACTATTCGTTGGTAAAAGTGTGGCTCAAGAGTTGGCGGTGGGTGGTGATCACTAGCTGCCTTCCCTCTAGTCTTTCACTGCTAAATTAGAGACGACTAGCTCAAGTAGCCATCATGTAGCTTTGCGTGAAATGCAAACCAAACTAAAATGTCCACCGCAGGGAATCAAACCTCGGGTTTTAGTTTTATAAGTCTGTAAACGTATCACTGACCCACTGGTGGATATATGATATGTAAAGTGTAATATTAGTGATATTTTCTGAATTCACAGGAAAAAAAGCTCTACGTGAGTCAACGGTAATTGTAATTATCTTGATTTTTCTCATCGCATAACAGAGTAAATTATTATATTGTTCAAATGTTATGATTTATTGCTTGATTAAACTTTAAAACACTCTGTGTTATATTTTCTTCGAAATCTTGCTTTTAATCATTTTTACTGGATTTTTTTCTGCTTTTCTGTACCATTAATACAAAATATTCTCATAAACAAATAATGATTGTTTTCAGCAATGTTCTACCTCATAAATTTGATTACTTTCAGTGGCTTAATTATTCCATATTTATTTGCAATGTATTTTAATTATATTAACTTATTGTATGTTGTATTGCTATTGTTATTGTTTTTTATTTGTCGCTGAATACAGCTATATTGTGTTGCAAGAATTTTTTGAAAGCTAAAGCTGCAACTTGCTTATTTATATTTAACTTAACGTAACTCTTGGTGCAAAAAACACTTGGAAGTTAAACTTTATACTGGAAAAAGAAAAATTTCAGATTGAGTTAATGTTATGCAGAAATTACGTATTAATTAATTATTCGTAATTATTTTATTGCTCATAAAACTGGGCTCATTCGAATGGAGTAAGAATATTAAATAAACATGTTGAAAATAAAATATAATAATTAAATCCTAAATTCATTGAAATTGTTCTGCCCCTCTTGGTAATATATGTCAGCTGTTGTGCTTTTTGAGAAGATGGCGTTATTTGTACGGTATTTAACCAACGTTTTAATATAGTTTTTACGAATTATTCGAAAGACCAGATTTTGATATAACAGAAGCAAATTGACCGATTGCGAATTGCAGCTTTAAATGTGTTCGTCTTTAGTCAATTTTTTTAATCTCATATTGTAACTGGTAACTGGCCTTTTTTAATCTCGATTCCTTTATTTTTTACTACCAATTTCGGATAATTGAGTTCAATTCACTCTGATTAACTAATCAATTCTTTTCTCTCTTCTTTTGCATGCACTTCACTGGGTTTTGATTCCCAACATGCACTTTTGCTTCCTGCAGTGCCTACTAAGAAGATTAGGCTGAAAGGTACTGAATTGCAGCTGTAACGCAAGTTACAGATTCTAATAAATGATGTCGCTCTGAAAGAGGCGTCCATAGTAAAACCGTAGTCCCCAGTCTGTAGAATTTTGTAATTCAAAATGTCTGTTTCACGTTTAAAACCACTTTACCTTGTAGATTAGATTAAAGTTTAGACCATTGTTCGAGAACAACAGGTGTATAGTGATTTCCAAAACTCTAATTATACACTACAAATTATTATTTAAGGAAATTTTGCATAACATTACTTTTATTAACATTACAAAGTTCATCTTTCTATAAGCTTATAAGCAATCAGAATACGCGTTAAATGTAAACATTAAATAAGTGTTCTCATGTGAACTAAAGAAACTACACCAACGTGCCACAAGGAACTCGCTTTCACTTTTATTTCCCTTATTAGACTTTCCCTTTTAGGTAACAGTAGATTATGTAAATCATATCATTTTAGAAAGTTTTTATTCTCACTTGGTAGCCTCTGGAAAAGGTAAGTTTTTTGGATATTTATATATATACATTATGACTGTTTTCTTTACGCGAAAAGGCATTGTCAGTGAGTTCTAAGTATAGGAACAAGTTTTTCTAAACCTTTAGTAACACAAAGTAATTTCTGTAAGATTTTCTACTAAAAACTATTCTCCTGCATGTCATGATTTAACTATATGAAGTTTATTATTTGCAATATATCTGAATTATGTTTGTTTGTCGACTGTAAAACACGTTCTTTGAAAAAGGTTTTGTAGGAAATGATAAACACAAAATAATAGCTAAACTTTAACTATCCACTATATTTTGTGATTGTTAGACACAATTGAAATTCATTGTTACAGCTACTTAGATATGTATAACAGTACTAGTTTTACTCCTCTCCCCTATATATATATACATACTAAACAAAGATTTAGCTTCAAACATACAAGGTAAATTATTGTTATTGCAATTGTGTTAGTACAGTTGTAGTAGAAAGCATACATACTAGTCGCAATCCCCCTTACTTTAATACATAATAAACTACATGCATGACATGATTTATGCGCAACGGAAAAAATCCACAATTTTCTTCCATTAATTTCTAATGGATTACTCCTATGACATGGTTCATGTATGACATAATTCATGTCTATATAAATCCACATGTTTCTTACATTCATTAATGTTGCCTACGAAGTCTGTAGCGACGTGTATGGTAACAAAACCACGAACACCGTAATGTCTTATAGGTTTCCGTTTTATTTTTGATACGTATGCTCTAAATGACATTCATAAAGTTTTGTGCTATAGTATTTACACTTAATTACAGTTTCAAAAAGGTACATAGAGTATATTTGGCCAGAGTGAACGCAACACGTAAGTCAGATCACAGCAAATCTTAGCACTGCTTTAAGATATGTTGACGATAAATACTTCTGACCTGACTGGAATTCCTTCGCTCTGTCTCTGACTTTTATAGCTAAGACCACAATAAGATGATAAGGGTTGTGAGTGAGTTGCCCCAAAATTGTGTTTACATGTCCAATTCTCAATTATCAGAACTTCCTTATAAAAATTCCAATTTCTTTTCACTGAATAACTAACAGCATTGAGTTTTCTTAAAATACGGACTAATGAGAGGATACGGATATTGGCGTCTGGTCCATTTCGTGTTTTTACATATTATATCAGCTGATGCTCACAGTGTTAGGACTAAACGAATAATCGTTCAGAGTATGTTGAAAATGTGTTATCCTCTCCCCGAATCTTGAATATGTAAAACAAGTTTCTGTAAATGTTATGTTGTAATCAAAAGCTGCCTGAGAGATACGTAAAATAAACCTGATTTAAAAGTCAGTGATTTTTAATGTTTTAAAGACACTAATTAGATTTAGTAGTAAATTATTTGTATATGTTATTTAGCAGTAAAATTATTTGTTATTTTTCTAAATACTCACATTCGTATGTAGGTGCGTAAGGGAACAGATATATATTTCTCATTCTCTTATTAATATTTTACCCTTCAAGGTTTAGCTCGGGCTTCCTACTTCAAAGCTAAAGTGAAAAACAAGGGAGCTTGTAAGGCATTTTGGAGAGCAGAGAAACGTTTTAGGTAAGTATATGTAAATTGAGTTTAAGCATGAAATTATTATTATTGGTTTAATTTCTTTACAATTATTATGTGAGTGGCATCTTGTAATTTGTATTTCATTCTGTCAACACTTGGAAGAGACTCAAAATTTTGGTACAGTTTATTAATAAACATTTGTAGTATAGACATGCATGTTCGTATTTTATGTTTTGCATCATAACGTTTAACCTCAGAATACTATATAGGTATATGTATATACTTAAAATACTTAAAATATTATATAATGGACTGCGAGGGTTTTAGTTTCCGCTATTGATAAAGTAGTCGACGTCTTTAAGTACATATTATGGAGAAAGATTCACAGGATCGCTATCGCTGCTTCAATTTTCAACCTTCCTCAGTTTAGTGTGAAATACTTCGTTATAAAGGTTTATCTATAGTATTATTTATGAATGTTTGTATTATTATTATTTTGTAGAATGCTTATTTTAATTATAACTCTCTGTAATTAAACATATGTCCAGCGTTCGTGAAGAAATTTTAACCGACAGACAGACCAGTTATGAAAGAAAACATTAACAATTATATTTTTAAAATGTCTAGAAAAAATTAATTCCATTCACATTATACTCACTCGCTAAGGAATTCGAACAGGCTCAGCTTTTATAAATGTAAGTTATTTGGTAAGGGATCCTGAAAACCATGTTATATTATTGGGCATATGCAGTAAAATAAGGTGTATTAATGGAATTAAGGAGTAAAACAAGGTGTATTATAAGACGTACGAAGTAAAATAGTTGTATTATTTGAATTAAGGAATAAAATAAGGTGTGTTATTGGGCATAAGAAGTAAAACAAGTTTTATTACGAAATAAAATAAGATATATTATTAGGCTTAACAATTAAACTGAAAGATGTGCAGAGTTTTTTTTGTAATTTTTTTTAGGTTTTTAATTCGACACTTGGTGAAGACGCAAGTGTTTTATTGGGTTGTAATAGTGCTCGTGTTTCTAAACACAGTGTGTGTAGCCATAGAACACTACAACCAGCCTCCGTGGCTCACAGATTTTTTATGTAAGTAGCAAAATGATCATTTTAGGCCTTTTTTATTTGTGTTCAATTATAGGCTGTTATATTTTACGCCGTTTAAATTTGGATAATAAAAAAAGACGTACATTGTGTTTCAGATACTGAATATGCTTAAAATATCTTGAATTTACGCTCTTGTGAGTTTATTCTTTGGATTTTTAACATGTTCAAGAGTTATAAAATATCAGTTTATATCTTTATACGTTTTAAAAAATCAGCCTGCTGTAGTTATTATTAAATTTTTGTACGGTTAATGCATTTGCTCTAACTTCCTATATAAATGTTTCATTTTGAACCAGTTGTCATAATAGACAGACCTAAAATATTGTTTTTCTTATCATGTAAAGTTATTGTTGTTTATAATTAGTTTTACTGTTCTCTCATGTTAAACGCACTTTTATTTTATTCTTTTTAGTTTTTGCAGAATTTGTATTTTTGGGACTGTTCATCTTCGAAATGTTGATGAAAATGTATGCCTTAGGGCCACGTATATATTTTGAATCAGCTTTCAATAGGTTTGATTGTGTGGTAAGTATATATTTCTTAAAATAATTTGACTCTGTTTCTATTGCATTACTGCTAGATAAAATTGACCTTTTACATTTTTGTTAAAGAAGGCAGTTGACCATCATTCTAGAAACCTGGAAGTAAAAAACACCATAATTTAGAACTTTGAATTTATCATTAACCCACAAACATAATTTAAAGGTGGACTTATGAAGTATTTTTTACCCCAAATATTTTCTTCGTCTTTCACATGTACCTTTATGATTTTTATAAAAAAAATAATTGGAGGTATTTAAGAGTAATTCTTAAGAAATGACCTTTTCTTAGTTTCGTTTGGAAATGTAATAAGTTTCCGATTTTTTCTTATGTCAGGTTATTGCCGGTAGTATATTCGAGGTCATTTGGTCGAGTTTTAGAGATGGCTCTTTTGGTTTATCTGTCCTGAGAGCTCTAAGGTTGCTCAGAATTTTTAAAGTCACCAAGTAAGTATATATTCTTGGTTTTAAAAAATAATTTGTATTTCTTGTTTGTAGATGATAAATAAAAAGCATTACTATTATACTAAGAGTCGTTGATGGATACACGTCGATTCAAAAGTTTGTGTAGTGAATACTGACCAGTTCAATTTTTCTTACTTATTTCCAGAAATCATATCTTAGAAATCAGAAATCAAACTACAAAATCTAGAATGAATTCCGATGGTGATAAATAATAATCTTGACCTATGATACTTTGCTATAGAATGTAATTTTCAAGGTATTTTATTAGGTCGTCAAGAAATTAATGTCGCTTTTTTAAATGAAAAAAACCCGAATAAAAACAAAACATTTATTAAATAAAATAGTCTCCATTCTTGTCGTTGATGCTTTTCCATCTTACAATCACGTTGTTAATGCCCTGATTAAAGAAATCACTTGGTTTTGAAGCAAAAAACATGTCGATGTCTTTTTTAACACCTTCTACATTTGCATACGTTTTCCCATTGACATTGAGATGGTAAACTGATGGTGCCATATTTGGAGAATATGGTGGGTGGGAGAGAACTTACCAACCCAACTTCATAATATTGTGTTGCGTCAAACGTGCCACATGTAGACGTGCATTGTGGTGGAGAAGAAGAACACCTTTCCTATTGACGAGTGAGGGGCGTTTCTGATGAAAGGCTTGATTTAAACGTTCCAGTTTTTGACTATAGATTTCTGCATTGACAGTTCGTCGTGGATTGAGGAGTTCGAAATGAATTACATTTTTGATGTCCCACCAAAAGCAAAGCATCACTTTCTGCGGATGGAGTCCATGTTTTGGGGTCGGAAGTGGTTTTTGTCGAGGACTGGGCCATTGTTCTTGGCGTTTAATATTCACATATAGAATCCATTTTTCATCACCTGTGACAATTCTGTTCAAAAATGGTTTACGCGCATTACGCGCCAGTAAAGACGAAGCACCGTTCACAGGTTGTAAACGATCATCATCGGAGAGTTCGTGAGGCACCCAAACACCTTCTTTATGGAGTTTTCCCATATTCTTTAGAGGTTTACGTATTGTTTCATGAGAAGACATGCAATTTCAGGGCCATTTCACGAGTGGGTTGTCTTGGGTTAGACTCAACAAGTGTCTTCAGAGCATCAATATCACTTCCAACACGTCTGCCTTTGCCATCACAGATTTTAAGACTAAAGTCACCTGAACGAAACTCTGAACCATCGTTGACACTTACGAACGATCAAAACATTTCCATAAACTTCTTTGATATTCTTTATGGCTACAGAGGCGTTGTTTTCCTTCTTGTTTTCAAACAGCATTACATGCCGAATGTGTGTCTTGTCGAGTGTCATCACTATAAGGGAAAAAATATACTAAGCTTTACACATTATATAGGCAACACTTAACGTGACGTTTAGACAGTTCGTTTAACTATTATACGTGATGTACGTTTTTTGGTGGGTGGTTAATGAAAGTGTTCCAAAACGCGAAATTAATTTCTTGATGACCTAATATAAATTGTGAAAATATAGCGAAGTAAGAAGAACTATAATCTTGAACTTATTAGCTGAATGTGGCCTAATGGTTGATGTTCTGGGCTCCAGACCGAAAGGTCTGTTATTTGCGCCATAATGCTACTAAATATGCTCCGCGTGTTCATCTATGAGTGTGTTGTAGGAGTAACTGTCTACCTCGTTATCCGGTTCAAAGCTGGAGAAAGCCTTTGTGATAGCGGGTGCTGCCTTCCCTTTGTTCAGTAGCTCAAAATTAGGAAAGGTTATACTTAAATCACAAAGGTCTCTGACCTGGTCGTTTAATATATGTGCGCCTAACGTGCCGTTCAGGTTGGAAACACCAAAATGCCGATTTAAATCCATTCTTTAACAGAAACAGGAATATGTAAGTACTCTTTTATTTAGCTGTAAGTTGGAAATCTGTTCCAATGATCAGGTGAAACTGATTATACTCTGAAGCTTCACCGGATAATTCCGCTTGACAGGAGGTTCGACGTGATATGGTTATCCCAGAACAATGTTGATTTGAAACCAGCTGAGTTTAAGTCCAGGAATAACGAACATACTGGTCATAATGTGTAATAAACAAGGACAAGAAACTTTTTTAAATGTAAATAGACAAAAATACAAAATGTGTACTTGTGAGGATCACCAGATACAAAGAACTGTAACTCTTGAGAATTAACTCAAAATTGTCTTGAAATTAGCTTGTTAATTTGAAAGAAACCTTGTTTTTATCCACGGTTGGGGTCATCACGTGACTGGTCACTCTCTCTCTCTTGACGTTTTGTTTCTATAGATTTCACCCAATAGACTAGCTGAAGGATTTGAACTTTTTGGCTAGCCTAGACGATGAAACCTGATATGATAGAACGAACGATAAAGTCACAGAAGTGAACTGATTCGAAGAAAATCCTGACAATCTATTGGATTTAACTTTCAAATATTGAGAACTAAATACTAAATTTAGAATCAACATTAATACTACAGAAACAAAGAAACTATGCTATATTCCTATACCACAATGATTACCTGTGAGTTTAAAAATTGATAATTAATAGTAACTATGAGGCTTAGAATCAATCATTGGTCCGTTATGAACGTTAAGACGCTACTTATGAAACTAGCTAAAAACTGTAGAACCGATCTTTTTGTTATTCCAGGTATTGGGCTTCTCTGCGTAACCTGGTAATCTCACTTCTCAGTAGCATGCGCTCCATCATTAGTCTTCTCTTCCTGCTCTTCCTTTTCATCCTCATCTTCGCTCTTTTAGGGATGCAACTGTTCGGTGGGGCGTAAGTATATTGTCATATCTACAAACTGAATAATAATTGACAGTCAGACATGTAAGACAATTATACGTTTAGATTATTGAATGAAAATGTAACTTTACGTATGTTGTATTATAA
Organism: Limulus polyphemus; assembly: GCF_000517525.1. NCBI lineage: Eukaryota > Metazoa > Arthropoda > Merostomata > Xiphosura > Limulidae > Limulus > Limulus polyphemus. Next base: position 32,106 of record NW_013665774.1, on the reverse strand, counting down.
GCTCATGTCTAATAATTATCGGGTGTGTGTGCGAATGTTAGATTATTTATTTGAGTTTTATGCTAGTGAAATGTTCTTGAAGTTAAATATACCTGTGTAACTGAATCGCTATAGTGTGTGTAACTTTTGAGTGAAATTATTATTGTTTTTATGTTGATTTTGATAACCTGTTAGAAGTAAGCGTATCATTTTCAAATATCTAATTCGCAACAAACATGTTAGATATCATCCAATCGTTAGTAGATTAGGATATTCCAGGAAGTATGCAATATCACAGCCAAAGGCTCTAAAGCTTTCCAATGTGTAACTTAACCTTCATTGGGCGTTTTCAGACTGACCTATAGCACACTACTTTCCAATGTGTAACTTAACTTTCATTGGACGTTTTTAGACTGACCTATAGCACACTACTTTCCAATGTGTTACTTAGCTTTCACTGGACGTTTTCAGACTGACCTATAGCACATTACTTTCCAATGTGTAACTTAACTTTCATTGGACGTTTTCAGACTGACCTATAGCACACTACTTTCCAATGTGTTACTTAACTTTCATTGGACGTTTTCAGACTGACCTATAGCACACTACTTTCCAAAGAAGTACCCGAGTACGTGTATCAGTCAGTTGTAAAAATCATTAAAGGTGTAGATTACTGTACATACAACGTAGTGTTTAAACAAGTGTTTGAGTAGTGTATGGCTGTTTTTCAAAGCAAACTTAAATAGGTGTATATATGAGCTGTAAAAAAGCATTAAAGGTGTACTTCCTGAACAGGGGTTGATAACTTTAGAGATGTACTTCCTGAACAGGGGTTGATAACTTTAGAGATGTACTTCCTGAACAGGGGTTGATAACTTTAGAGATGTACTTCTTGAACAATGGCGGCTCGCTAGAGGAGGAGAAAGGAGGCCACGCCTCCTCAGATATTTTGAACACATAAAACACGTTTTATTCATTATATTAATACCCATATTTTACTTGTTTTGGGATAAACTTTATAAAGAACTGCATATTTTTGTAACAGAACTCTCAAAAACCTTCTTTTCCTGTTTTATGTCATTAATCTAGGAGATATTTCATTATGTGAGACACATATCTGTTGTGCATTTCGGCTTATTTTTTTTTTTTTTTCTGTACAATTTTTCTTTATTTGCGACGAAAACAGCAGAACCTTTTCATCGAGTATAACAATGATTTTGAGGCCTGCTGGGTTCAATCAAAATCTAGGTTTAAAAACAACCAATGGAAATCATTTTAAGAAACATTTGCAACAAAAGGAGCACACTAGCCTCACGAGATGGTGGGGACCAAGATCTGGTACAAATTTAATGATTATTTGCTGTTTTTAAGGGTATAAACAAAAGTGAGTTTCATTAAATGATGTGCATCGACGTTGTTAAAAAATGCGACGATGTATCTTAACTTGGAGGTTATTTCGGAGTTTTACAGTTCGAACAATACTTTGGCCATGTCTGGCACGACGACGGTTGGTGGATAACAGCATGTTTACAGCTAAAAGACGGGTGACTAGAACTCGCATGTAAATAAATCGAGATACCTAAAGTTTATACGTCTTTTCCTGTTTTATATTTTTTTAGGTTGGCGTTAAAATATCGCCAGCTTCCACCTCAACAGGTGTGTGAATCACTTGCGAAAGACATACTTCGTAGACAGGTGCAAGTAACTCAAGAAGTAGAATTTACAGATGCGCGTGCATATGTGTCGGGTATTGATCGCTATAGAACTTTCCTCCTAAATAGGCTTAAGTGTCAGTTTTGAACGGCCGTAGGGGCGTACTTATAAACAGTGGTAATGATCAGTTATAAATAATTATGGAGGTGTATATACTTCACAGACACGTGTTTTACTCCAGTTCAAACAACTGGGGAGGGGTGCCGCACAAATAGCTGTGTGCTTCAGGTGTAATGACTCTATAATGGAAGTGAATGATTATATAAATAGTTAGCTGGAGTACCAGTTATGTAAATTCATGATTATTGAAAGGTTATCTTTTATCTTGGGACATGAAAAGTTGCTTCCCTTATATGCAATTGTAAGAAACGCAAAAACGCCCATAAGAGCTGCAAAACACAAAATGTGAAACCGCAACATTGCATGTATCTCCGCATGGACTCAACTAACCATCCTGCCAAATTGGGTGAAGATTCATCAACAGGGGGCGAAGTGGTAGTAATGGTAAAAACACGAAAACACGCAACAAACGCCCATAAAAACCGCAAAATGCAAAATTCAAAACTGAAAATGTGTATGCTTCTTTCCATGGACCCAATGAACCTCCATGCCAAATTTGGTGAACATCTATTTAGAGGGGGCGAAATTGTAGTAAAAAAGCAAAAACGCTCATAAAAACCGCAACGCAAAATGCAAAACTGAAAATTTGTATGTACCATACATGGACCTAATGAACGTCCATACCAATTTTGGTGAAAATCCAAGATCTCTGCGAATTTGTTACATCGACATACAACAGACAATAGACAGTACCATTATATTTATATAGACGTACAAAGCTAGTGTGTTATCTGTTTTCAAGAAAAGTAGTTACCAAAAATTCGTAGAGTAACTAATTAAAAAAAAAGTGCCCTCGAAAAGTGGATCTGCAGAAGAAAGACCCATCTTGGGTTACAGGGTAACGTATCTTTGTGTTAAATGGATTTTTTGAACCTATGTGTTTTCTAACATCACAATAAAAAATATGATATCACAAAACAACAGAAATAGTTCAACATATACGCACTAAGAAAATTAGTGCATTATTCAAGATATTTCTGGCACGGAAGTACAGAAGTAACTGTATTATAAATATTCGCAAACATATTCCATATTTCATATTTGGTTTAGTGTGTTTATTCTATAATTTATATTTCTAACTGTTTTTTTTTCATGATCGTCGCCTGTTATCGAGAGTTTGAGACCACATCAGAATGATGGCACGTGACAAAAATAACTCTTTTTTTTTTCTTTATTATTGTTATTAGAAAATTGGAAATCTCTATGGTTTGAATTAATACATTTTTTATTTTCAATTATATTTCATTCTGATTATTAATCGATTTTAATTTTCTCTTTCAACAGCTTCAATTTTCCCGAGGGCACGCCATCAGCCAATTTCAACACTTTTCCTATTGCCTTGCTCACAGTATTTCAGGTAAGAACGAATATGCTTATCATGTTCTTTCTTAGTCGAGCTTAGCAGTACTGGATAAAATTATCAAGCCTCTTTACGGTTTTTGCTAAAGTGTTCGGTACAAAAAAAAACAAAAAAACTTCAAAACATTTGAAGAAATTTCTATTTTTAAATAAGACTCAGCGATTAATTAATATCATCATCTAAAAAAAAACATCATACGTATGAAAACCGCATTTCAAACATGAACCTACGTTCGTTTGGATGGATATATTCAATGCTATTTTAACGATAAAATATAACACCGACAGAGGGGGGTGAAGGTTTGTTGTTTGTGATTAAGCACAAAGCTACACAATGGACTATCTGTGCTTTGCTCACCACGGGTATCGAAACCCGGATTCTAGCTTTGTAAGTCCGCAGACATACCGCTGTGCCACTGGGGGAGGCAGGGGGTGAAGGAAAATACGTCTAAAGTTTTCAATTTATCATTAAAATATATCAACAAGAATAATTTTCGGTATAAACCTATGTTTTATCTATTTTTACAGATTTTAACAGGAGAAGACTGGAACGAGGTGATGTACAGTGGTATTGAATCTCAGGGCGGGATTCGTAGTGGAATGATCTACTGTCTCTATTTTATTATACTGGTGTTATTTGGTAACTGTATCCTTTAGGGCTGGTTTCTGTTTATTTAACAGCGTATCTTTTAACAAGCAAAGATTCAAGATCCATGAATCATAGATGTGGTTCAAAATATTCATGAAAATCTTCAAAATGTTTCTTAAACTATAAAATAGACTCGGATTATATTAGCAAGATCTTTCTTTTTTCACTTTGTAGTATGAAATTAATTACAGAGAAAACTAAGAGTGAAATGGAACTTAGTAAATGTAAGTTAAACATCATGAAAGATTTATCTTATCCTGCCGGAATGCGAATCCGATGGTCCATGGTTCGATTCCCAATGCTACAAAATCGCTCTCTGCACTTAAGGGTCGTGGGTGCTTAATAGGATTGACAATCAGTTACCATTATTTGATTTGAGTATCCCAATACTTTACGGTGAGTGCTGTTGCCTGATTTCTGTCTACTCTATCAGTTCAAAATTAAATTACGAACACCTAGTGCAAATAGGTTAGTGTAGCTTTATGCAAATTTACCACACAAAACTTGCCACATAAACACACATTTTTTTCTTCTTGCCTGATCTTGAAAACAGGCTTAAGAGAAATGAACTTGACGTTAAGAGTGTATTACATACTTGTTAGTATTGGTTTCGATAATTACACACTTTATAGCAGACCTCATCATGACACATACACTCGTTTCTACGTACTTATAAGCTCTTGAAACGTTAATTTTTGTTTTTCCTTAATAATCATGCTTACCATACATACATAATGTCATCAGGCTGATAACATATCATACATACATGACGTCATCAGGCTAATGATGCATCATACATACATGACGTCGTGAGGCTGATAATGGTAAAAATCGTTTTCTAGAAGCTTTATCATGAACATTTATTTTTACACTTTTGTTTTTTACATCATAAGTGTATTTTTGTACATTTATTAGTATAAGATAAAGAAAAGATACGTCATTCATAGTTAGGACGCTTTAAATTTACATAGAATTAAGGTATTTGTAATAAATAAACAGTTAGCTCTTTATGGGCACTCTAGTTGATAAACAGTGAGTTTACAGACTTACAAAGCTCAAATTCGGAGTTCGATTCTCCGCAGTTGTCTGTGGCTGGATGACATTAAGATGAATGGATTGAATGAACTTGACTTCATACATGATGTAAAATTTCCACTTTAAGTCAATCTTATGGAACAAGCAAACAGGTTTCAGAAGTTTATTGATGCACATCAGACTCACTAAAAGCTGTTGAAAGTTACATACATAGAGGTAGCAGCTGGGAACGTATACAGGTATTGGAACCAGTTTTTGGAACTAATAACTGTTGTTGTGCAAACTGAAATATTAAGGAAGCTAATGCATGCTAACAAATTGGCGCCTGGTTAATCTGACAGTTTTATAACTTGAGTAAACTGAGGGGTAATTAAGGATTTATTATTGAAATTACTGGTTACTGATTTGTGATTACTCAGATAAAGCCTTTTTTTAAATCAATCCTAGAACTGAGAGTTTGTTTTGTTTGTTCTGAATTTTCGCGCAAAGCTACACGAAGGTTATC